>NC_136809.1:33921652-34041652 GCF_951216825.1 Electrona antarctica | reverse complement strand
ACAAGTGCTTACCAGGTCAAGCCAATCAGAGGCAGCGTTGGCTTGTAAGTCATATCATGCTTCAAAGCAATCAGGATGGAAGTAAAAGGGTCCTGTCTTTCAATGGGGGTTCTAGTAGCCTGGACCCCGCCCACTCTCTGAGTCGACTGCACCAACGCAGCTTCAGTCTGACAATCAGGCTAGGCTTCTGGTACAAGAACACAGTAATGGTACAATACAATGAATATTATATTATATTATATTATATATATGTTATTGCCCAACAATATGAATGTAGTAAGCACGTTACAGCAAAATGTAGTTCAACTTCAATTACATCTAGTAGTTTAATGCTCCCTAACACTAATGTAGTCTAGTCAGAAATGACTATAGAGGATCATGCAGCCCAGATGAAAAGGTTTTGGGATAAAACGAGACAGGAGAGGTTGAGAATAGGATTGTCCCGATCCTATCACGTGGTCTGACATTGGAGCTGATCACGTTGTTCAATATGGATAGTATCAATATCCATATAATTGCGACTGTAGGTCGCGGAGTACTATGAAAACCTGCAAAACCTGTCAGTCAGTCCGTCAGTTAGTCCGTCCGTCTCTCACGCCTCGTGACACACTCCATATATGGTTGTCAGTCCCTCACTCTCGCCCTTTAGGGTGAGGTCGCTTCTCACCCTCAAGGCGTCTTACTAGTGATATTAGATTGGATATTGTTTTTGATTTTGGATATTGTACTATTGTGATATGGCATATGTAAGTATTCTATAAGGATCGGGAAAAATCAGTATCTGCAGATACTCAAAATCAAATGATCGGAATCAGATGGGGAGCAAATAAAATGTGATCGCTAGTTGAGATGTTTTGAACATGTGTGTAAGAGGGGTGAGGGGTACATTGATGGAGCTGCTAGGCAAGAGAAGAGGAAGACCAAAGAGGAGGTAACCCATTCTGGGCGGGAACCCCTTTTGGTGTTCTAACCCTTCTGGACGGTAACCCCTCTTGGGCTTCTGTACAGTACGTATACAGTATTCAAAAATAAATAAATAAATGATTCAGCTATATATTTGACGTATTCAGAAAACGTTTTTAGAATAGTGTGTGTGCAACTTTGTGTGTGTGTGTGTGTGTGTGTGTGTGTGTGTGTGTGTGTGTGTGTGTGTGTGTGTGTGTGTGTGTGTGTGTGTGTGTGTGTGTGTGTGTGTGTGTGTGTGTGTGTGTAAATATTATACTTGCACTACTTTTACACAACTGCAATTATTTGCAACATTGTTACTAGTTACTTCATTACAATGTATAGGCATTTAGCAGATGCTCTTTATCCAACAAGGTAAACACATCAAATGCAGAGAGACAGTATAGTGACTCAGTAATCCAGGATCAAAGAAATAACCTATAGCATCAGTCTACACAATATAATGTGAAAATTAAAAGCATATTCTGTACACTGAAGCTATAGAAACTATAGGATGCCAGGTAAACAAATGTAACCTTTAAGACTGCATGGTCGTCAAGGCTAGGTCAAGTGCTACGTAAGTAAGTAGTGAGTCTAGCACTTGACATTAACCACTTCAACCCATACAGATGTGCAATTCCAACTCTTCATGCTTTCCTGATGTTTTCCCTGCAGGTTTTATGCACTGATTAGCCTTTCTACTTAGTTTAGCTACTTCTACTGCTTCTACTGAAAAGAAGTCTCCAGCAGAGGAATCTTAATAGAATTAACATATAACACCTTGGAAAATGCCACCCTTTCTCATTGACAATGTTTTGTTTCTGACAATGCACTTACTTGAGCATTTACCATTAAATTGCAATGCTATTGCATTTAGTTTGGCAGTGTGGCTCTCATGTGATATTACAAATTACCTGTGCAACATACACAATCTGAGATCACAATAATTATTATTATTATTTACATTAACCAGGAAGATCCACCAGGAAGATCCATATCACAAACAATACAATATAACAATATAAAATAAATAGCGTATTGAGGGATTAAGTGGTTTTAAATGTCTGATACACATTAATGTGAATCCAACATATAGTAAAGTTAATGTGGAAGCAAGCAAAAAAACATGAATTGACACAACACTGATGATATAGTGCTGTCAAATAAGTCTATGAAGCTATGTATGAAATCTATGAATTAGTTTTTATCATGTGGGTCGGGGGAGGTCCCTGCTTCATCTCTATCTCAGCTAAAGGGTCCTAATTGGCCTGGAAAGAACGTCAAAGACCCCTGCAGTACATTACTTGAGTAAACATACTTATTACTGTCCAGCACTACCGGTACTGTTACTTTTACTTTGGGTAAAAATAAATCAGAGTCCTCCCTTGCCTCTCTCCATGCGTTGCTTCCAGGAAATGGGGGGGAAGTCTCTAGAGTACAATTAAGGTTGGACCAGACCTCCTAATCAGGACCAGCGTCATCCCGGGGCCTGATGGCACGGCAACCAGCTACCGGTACATTACTGAGGAACATGGAGGGTAATAGTTTAATTGGCCAATGGCATCCCAATTAGCAAGGAAGGTCACTGCACGTATCCCGATCACTCTCCAGTCAAAGCAGTACTACCACTGCATGCATGATGCCCACATTCTGCCCAGGTTCAACATTGTTATTGTTACATGTTATGTAAAAGCTGAGTATATAGCCTACAATGTGTTGGTCTTGGTTCCTTAGCATTGTAGCTGTAGTAATGACAAATGCATAATAATGATGAATACATTGTGTGTTGGGGGGGGGGGTCACATTTGTTTCACATTTGTGTTGTGAGATTTTATTAGGCCTATTGTTTTAATTCATGAGAATAGTGAGAATAGCGACAATGATAAACAATCCATCCATCCATCCATCCAGTGGTAAATAAAACAACGATGAAAAATGTTTCTCGACTACCTTTTTTCACTGGCGAAAACTAAATACAAAGTAACCTATGATGACTAAACAAAATATTTTAACAAATAAAAACTAGACTAAAATGTTAGGAAGGGACTAGTAGTTTCAAACTACAAGCCTTTTCAAGTCTGCATTTTACACCTTTTGGAAATTAAGCAGTACCACCTTGGAGAAAAAAAACCTTTTTGTCTATAATCCTATAGCTATTACCAAAGAGCCCCCATCTATAAAAGAGCCTGATTCCTGCAGCACTTCTATTTCTCTATTTTTAAACAAGTCATGTGTTATCAATCAATCAATCTTTATTTCAGACCCAGGAAGAACCATATCACAAACAATACAATATAACAGGAAATATTAAATAAATAAAATAAAATAAATAAATAAAAAGAGATAAATAGAATGCACATATCCCACACTGTTCAGTTTCTGACATACAAACATGTGCGCCAGTGATTCCACAATCTCGATGAGAACCTGACTGAACTGCGTGTATAGGGTCCATTATTACAGCGATGATGTCGTTTATTGTGTTATGTTTGGGTTGCGCTTGGGTGTTACACTCTGAAAATAGCAGATCTACAAGCTCAGAGATGCGTGTAGATGTAGAATGTTGTCAAATCTGCCATTACGACGCCATCAAAGCCCGGCGTCGGTTTGCTGATAGTCAAATGTAGATTTAGTCGATTAAAACTATAAACATTTCAAATGACTAAAATATGACTAAAATTGAGTGACATTTTATTCAAAAGACTGACTTAAACTAAATGAAAATTTGCTGTCAAAATGAACAGTCCATCCATCCATCCATCCATCCATCCATCGTTCAATGAATTTAGTATGAAAGACCCCAATAGAAACAAGCCATAGTTCTTTCTTGGGTTTTAAAGCCTCTACAGGCCATGTATTGAACTGTATAGCCTACTCTCCTGTGCTTGTCTTTGCAAACTGTTAATAAAGTATTCAATAAATCAATTAAACCATCCATCCATCCAACCATCCATCAGCACCTCTCCTACCCTGGAATTGTCTGATGTGCTCCCATGGATATACTGGATACTGTTCCATCAATTTACTTTATCTGTTTATTTAGACACTGCATATTAATGAACATTATATTACAATTACAAAAAGGATTATATTATATTACAATTACTCAGTGGAGTAGGCCTACATTACATTATGCATTACTCAGTGGAGTAGGCCTACATTACATTATGCATTACTCAGTGGAGTAGGCCTACACTACATTATGCATTACTCAGTGGAGTAGGCCTACACTACATTATGCATTACTCAGTGGAGTAGGCCTACACTACATTATGCATTACTCAGTGGAGTAGGCCTACACTACATTATGCATTACTCAGTGGAGTAGGCCTACACTACATTATGCATTACTCAGTGGAGTAGGCCTACACTACATTATGCATTACTCAGTGGAGTAGGCCTACACTACATTATGCATTACTCAGTGGAGTAGGCCTACACTACATTATGCATTACTCAGTGGAGTAGGCCTACAATACATTATGCATTACTCAGTGGAGTAGGCCTACAATACATTATGCATTACTCAGTGGAGTAGGCCTACACTACATTATGCATTACTCAGTGGAGTAGGCCTACACTACATTATGCATTACTCAGTGGAGTAGGCCTACACTACATTATGCATTACTCAGTGGAGTAGGCCTACACTACATTATGCATTACTCAGTGGAGTATAGGCCTACACTACATTATGCATTACTCAGTGGAGTAGGCCTACACTACATTATGCATTACTCAGTGGAGTAGGCCTACACTACATTATGCATTACTCAGTGGAGTATAGGCCTACATTACATTATGCATTACTCAGTGGAGTATAGGCCTACATTACATTATGCATTACTCAGTGGAGTAGGCCTACACTACATTATGCATTACTCAGTGGAGTATAGGCCTACACTACATTATGCATTACTCAGTGGAGTATAGGCCTACACTACATTATGCATTACTCAGTGGAGTAGGCCTACACTACATTATGCATTACTCAGTGGAGTATAGGCCTACACTACATTATGCATTACTCAGTGGAGTAGGCCTACACTACATTATGCATTACTCAGTGGAGTAGGCCTACACTACATTATGCATTACTCAGTGGAGTATAGGCCTACATTACATTATGCATTACTCAGTGGAGTAGGCCTACACTACATTATGCATTACTCAGTGGAGTATAGGCCTACACTACATTATGCATTACTCAGTGGAGTATAGGCCTACACTACATTATGCATTTCTCATTGGAGTATAGGCCTACATTACATTATGCATTACTCAGTGGAGTAGGCCTACACTACATTATGCATTACTCAGTGGAGTATAGGCCTACATTACATTATGCATTACTCAGTGGAGTATAGGCCTACATTACATTATGCATTACTCAGTGGAGTAGGCCTACACTACATTATGCATTACTCAGTGGAGTATAGGCCTACACTACATTATGCATTACTCAGTGGAGTATAGGCCTACACTACATTATGCATTACTCAGTGGAGTATAGGCCTACACTACATTATGCATTACTCAGGGAAACAGAGCATCATGCAAGAGCAAAGTACAAAAGTGCAAGGTAATGGAATTGGAACAACTAAGGTTCGGGAGGTTTGATCTATTTAAGGCTAAGACTAAAACAAGTTCCAGTTGGCTTGTGCAGCATTGCATTGGGGAAATATTCTATGGCAGCGAAAGATGAACCATTATATATGACGCAGACGTGTCTTTCTCTCTGTCTCTCTGTCCATCTGTCTGCCTTTCTGCCTGTCTGTCTGTCTGTCTCATCAATATGTCAACCATTCTCCAGGTCATGTAAGACCAGTAGTTCTCAAAGTGGGGTCCGGGGACACCCAGGTGTCCTTGACGGGGTTCCAGGGGTCCCCAGTAAAATGTGTGAATATATTTTATATATACACACAGGCTATTTTATACTCTGGCTATATGAAGATAGCATATCCATAAGCTCTAAACGTTTCATGGTGTTTGAATTTGAAAACTTTGGGATACTTTTTTCAACTTGTAACTCAAATTTACTCTTATGGGGATCACTGGCACAACATCTTTTAAGATTGGGGTCCAAGGCCGAATTCATGAATTAGGGGGTCCTTACTTCTTATTCAATTCATGAATTAGGGGGTCCTTACTTCTTATTCAATTCATGAATTAGGGGGTCCTTACTTCTTATTCAATTCATGAATTAGGGGGTCCTTACTTCTTATTCAATTCATGAATTAGGGGGTCCTTACTTCTTATTCAATTCATGAATTAGGGGGTCCTTACTTCTTATTCAATTCTTGAATTAGGGGGTCCTTACTTCTTACATGGAAATATTGGAGGATCACTGATTGTCCTTTTGTCCCTCTACACCAGTGGTTCCCAAACGCTTTAGTGCAAGACCCAAAAGAGAAATCTGCCTGTGACCCAAATTAATGAAATTACCAGATCTACAAGCTCACAGCGCGCTGTGAAGTTAACACTGCATTGTGAGCTTATAGATTGACTATTTTCACTACATTTGTTTATTAATTAAAAAATATACATATTTGTTTTTTTGAATTCATGAAAATGTTGCTGTTGTTGTGTGTGTGTGTGTGTGTGTGTGTGTGTGTGTGTGTGTGTGTGTGTGTGTGTGTGTGTGTGTGTGTGTGTGTGTGCACGTGCGCGTGCGCGCGTGTGTGTGTGTGTGTGTGTGCTTACGTGCGTGCGTGCGTGCGTGTGTGTGTGTGTGTGTGTGTGTGTGTGTGTGTGTGTGTGTGTGTGTGATGACCATATCAATTTCAACCTTGACACCATCACAACAAAGGTTTGCTAAAGGTTCTTCACAGACAAAACATCATGAATATAATTTTGCTCTGAAAATTGTGCTTCTGGATGTCCCTGGCACAAAACATGGTCAATGCTTCTGGAGGTCCCTGCCTGGCACAAAACATGGTCAATGCATCTGATGTCCCTGCCTGGCACAAAACATGGTCAATGCATCTGATGTCCCTGCCTGGCACAAAACATGGTCACTGCTTCTGGAGGTCCCTGCCTGGCACAAAACATGGTCACTGCTTCTGGAGGTCCCTGGCACAAAACATGGTCAATGCATCTGATGTCCCTGCCTGGCACAAAACATGGTCAATGCATCTGATGTCCCTGCCTGGCACAAAACATGGTCAATGCATCTGATGTCCCTGCCTGGCACAAAACATGGTCAATGCATCTGATGTCCCTGCCTGGCACAAAACATGGTCACTGCTTCTGGAGGTCCCTGCCTGGCACAAAACATGGTCAATGCTTCTGGAGGTCCCTGCCTGGCACAAAACATGGTCACTGCTTCTGGAGGTCCCTGCCTGGCACAAAACATGGTCACTGCTTCTGGAGGTCCCTGCCTGGCACAAAACATGGTCACTGCTTCTGGAGGTCCCTGGCACAAAACATGGTCACTGCTTCTGGAGGTCCCTGCCTGGCACAAAACATGGTCACTGCTTCTGGAGGTGCCTGGCACAAAACATGGTCAATGCATCTGATGTCCCTGGCACTATATATATATATATATATATACAATGCTATGTCTAGACTTTGACTTACTTATATAAATATATATGGAATTGGATTTCAGATAAAATCTAATATTGTGTGCTGCCAAAAGCAATTAGGTCCATCTGAGTAGAATGGAAGGAGAGAGAGAAAAAAGGCTGAGTAATAGAGAATCTAATCGGAGCTGGTTACTCACACAGGAGAGAACTTGCGCATAATGTTTGTTTGAGTCCCGGCTCCAGCTCAGTGACGCGTTCGTGTTGTTGTCACGCTTATAACGAGGCAGCCTGTTGCGCTTTCCCGTGACTTTCTTCCGCCTATAAAAACGTGCAGAAGGTGGAGTGAAAGAGTGAATGGTTTAACAGTGAATGAGTGAAAGGAAGTTGATCAGTTATAGTTTTAAGAACGACGCTGAAGAAAACAGCTGCAGCTCTCTCGACATAAGTTTCAGCACTTTGGACAGCGCCCCCGCAGCCAAAGCCATTATCCACTCAACGTAAGTAAAGTTTTTTGTTTGTTTTCTTAGAATAATTTGCATAGGCCTAAGTAATCATTTACGTGCCTGTAGATGTGTAAGCATGCAGCCATCCTGCAAGAAACCATTTCCAATTTGTATAGCTTTGTGACATTCTGTGCTCTCTTAAACAAATCAAGAATTACAAAAACAAAGCATAGACCTATAACCAAGACTGGTGAAGGGGGTAAAGGACAGACAACACATCTCTAGAATGAATGTTCAAAAAAGAAAGAAAAGAAAGCAAAACAAAATAACCCAATATAGCCTACCTTTCATACTTGACCCTGCATAACAATATACCTATACATCCTCTCTGTCGGGTGGAAACCTCATAATTATGTCCAAAACTGTTAGCCTACTTTTCGTAGCGTTTAGAGCTTGTGTGTGACGCTGTAAGGCATATGGCATTCATTTACAAAAGAACACAAAAAGTTAAAACACTGAGAAGTTTAATGATATGCTCAACCGATATGGCAACAATCTTTCTCTTCAAAATACCGGAGTAGCGCGCAGTTGCTATAGCTGCAGGAATTAGGGACATATAAGTTGTGTTAACTTGTGTATGAACTTGTCCACTGTGTCTGCACGTGTGTTGGATGTATGTAGGTGCAGTTATGTCTCAGATGTACAACATGCAGATGGTGTTCCTGGGCTCTCTGTTGTGTGTGGTGTTTTCTAGAGCAGCCGCCCTGCCTGCCTTCTCTACCAGGTACATACAAGCAAGCCTATACCGCTCACACTGTATTACAATAGTCGGTGGTCTTACTATTGGAAGTTGGAACGGATCTTTTATAACAAGCATTCACCCTCTTCTGATATCCAATTGAGTATATTAATTTAGCATCATTTATTCAAGATGAACGGTCAGGTTAATGAAATGCTGATGTTGACAACTACAGTAGTGTGTAAAATATTGTTGTATTATATAATAGCATATGAATATAAATGTATGAATATAAATTCATATAAATATTCACTTTTTTTTCTTTTTTCTTTTTACATTTTCAATTAACTCATACAGGATTCTAAAAAATAAAACAAAACTAAATTGAGCAGAGGATATTGTAGCCATTGTTTGACCATTTTTTGTTGGTTAATTACTTTTGACATAATGAAAATTCCATTTTAGATGTATTGCTAAAATAATTCAAAGTCCTTAAATTGTCACTTTAGAAATGTGCAGATACCCTGTAGGCTATGCAATGAAAACAATGTTGCACATTAAGCTAATCATTATGGGGACATCCCAAAATAATTTGGAGACCCAGATGTTGAGAACCACTGTCGGGTAGGCCAAATGGCAAAAATAAATAATTATGTGATTAATTGCGAATAAAATAATGAATCACTATTGACATAACAGTGAGTTAATCGCGATTAAATGAGTTAACATGGACAGCCCCATAAAATACATTTTCCGGTTGGTTGCCAATTTAATCCAATTGCGAGAGGGAACCCACTTATCGGCTTCGATTTGTAGCAATACATTCCATTATTATTATTATTTATTTATTTCAACACGTATCTTGTATCCTGTATTAATTTTCTCTCCTGATTGGATGAAATTAGTGCAGCCTGAAAATGCATTTCTTTTAATGCAGTTTACTAAAGTGCTGGAGAGCCGTTAATGGACAAACAATGCTTACTATGAGAATGCAGATCTATTTAACACTTAGGCTATTCTAACAAAAGGAAAAAAACAGTTTTAAACTCTTTTAAAGATATATGCAAAATGATATGATGATGATCGTGTGTGTGTGTGTGTGTGTGTGTGTGTGTGTGTGTGTGTGTGTGTGTGTGTGTGTGTGTGTGTGTGTGTGTGTGTGTGTGTGTGTGTGTGTGAGCAGGTCCCAGTCCCTGGAGACAGAAGGGGATGGTCCATCCCTTAACGACCTAGACAGCCTTAAACTCATCTTTGGCTTAACGAGGTAATTAACCTCCGACCTGTCAACCTGTGCTTTGGTATATACATATAGTCAACATCGGCTTCACTTTCACAATCACAATCACTTCATTTTTCACATCGCAGCTTACAGGTGTAAGTGTAAAGGATACGGACACACCAGAGTTTGATTCTGCGGACGCTCCGTTCCCATTGAAAAGCATTGACAGAATCTGCCCGGCATAGGCAGAATCAAACTCTGGTGTGTGCATCCGTACCCTTTTCTTTTTTTCTTTTATGCACTCCATCGTTTTTGGAGTAAGAGAGAGCAGAAGGGGGAAAAGATAGAACAAAGGTTAAATAAAACTGACTGCAGTCTAGGTTTTCCCAAAAGGTAATTCATACATTTAATTCATTCTGACCAGAAGCAGGGATAAAACATATCCCCACTGGACATTAAAAATGATACAAATAAAAATGACCACACCATCGTGTGATGGAGCATAAAATAAGGAATACAAGTCCTTGAGCAAAACATCAAACTGCATCTGACTTGACGTTATTGGATCTGATTGTGAGTCACTCTCAACAGCACTGCTTGGAATGTATACAGGGTCTAAACTGGTTTAATGTGCTGTATATACTGTATAGTGTAGGATAAATATTGCATATTTTAAGTATTCCTTTGAAAAATCAACAATTTCTGGCGAGCAACATAAGCCTCTTCCGTTAAATGCTTATAGTACTGTGGGAGGAATGGTGGTTATTACGTTCGTTATGTTAGGCTGGTGGTGGTGAATCAAAACCAATAATTAGCATTATCAAAATCTCACAGTAAGATGCTGGCATGATGGAAGTACAGCTGATATTGCATTAATATCGTATCGTATCAATCTATCAATATTGTGTAAAGCATCAAAAGCTTGACCATCAAAATTATAGATTTTTCCTATAGCATGTGTATTAAGACAATTCATTCATTCATTCCATTCTAATTCTAATTCTGTTTCACAGAGCTGATGGTTTGTAAATAAGACCACAGCTAAAATAATTCTGTTATATTTCTGAGCTTGTAGATCTGCTATTGCTATTTTTTTATTTGAATCCTGAAAAGTAACGGTTTGGGACATAATGAGGTTTCAACAGACACGACATACTGTATCAATATGTGATTGATAAACACGATAAATATTGTGCCGATAAACAGCATATCTACAAATCTGCAATGCTACTGTATGCGTTGTGAGGAGGATTTCCGTGATCCGTTGTAAAAGTATTAAGCCAGACTTCAGTCAAACAATCAGATATCACATACAAACTGTCATAATGTTCCAAATGAGGAAAAAATAAAGAAAGAAAAAAAACTTGAGAGGAAATGCATTTTGAGTGGGGAAAATATTATCTACCATATATTGGAAAAAGGTTTTCAGGCTATTTATATTTTCAAGCATAGATTTTGAAAATATATATATTTTCAGTATGATGGAAAGATATCAATAATTATTTCACATTTGAATTATGAATTAAAATGTGAAATGTTTTCTTCTATTCCGTTTCCTGGCAGATCTACAAGACATGCGGATGGTCTGTTTACCAGCGGTTACAGTAAACTCCTGGGTCAGCTGTCGGCCAAAGACTACCTGGAGTCCCTTTCGAAACGAGTCAAGTAAGCAACCCTTCACCCACAATGCAATGCTACAGCCTGTTACCCAAAATGGCAGAAGAATGATTATCAGCACTAAACACTAAAACACAGATTGTTATAAAAGGAAAGAACATAAGCGGACAAAGTCTCTGTCCGGTGGAAACCTGTTACTTTTCAGGATTACAATTCAAATATAGCAAAGAACAAATAGCAGATCGACAAGCTCAAAATGCACCGGTTCACTTGCAGATCTGCCACTTTCGATGCTTTTGTAATGCTATAGTGTATGATCGAGTATGACATTAATTTACAAAAGAAAAAAAAATTATATAAAAGGTTTCTGCCCGACAGCAACGATACAGTAGCTTGTAAGGTGCATGGTCAGATGACAAAATGAGTGTTGTGTCAGGTGAGAGCCAACACTGATAACCCAACTGTAAGTGAATACACAAATGATAGTGCAGCAACAGTGGAGTGTAATCATAGTCATGATTACAGAAAGTGATAATGTAATGGCAGCCTGTGTCGTCAAGGCCAGGACTTCCCAAACAATGAATGGGTCAGGGACAGGGTCATAGATTCAGATTGTAAAAAAAATATTAATGTGAAAAAGTTTGAGAACCGCAGTGACCTAAATCAGTGGTTCTCAACCTATGGGCCCCATGATTTGGGGGGAAAGAACTGTACTATAAAAAATGTCCAAACATTGGTCAAATTGTCAAATAACAAAGGCAAACATTGTGAAAATGATCATGTTGTGAGGCCGTATTTTCACAATATTTATCTGTGGAACCGAGTCAAATTAAATATATATATAATGCTACAATTCTAAGTGCTTGTCGACGTCAGTTCAAAAATGATTATTTTGGGGGGGTCGCGGCCTGAACAGTGTGAGAACCAGTGACCCAGACTGGTTTGGGTGTACAGTATAATAGTCTCTCGAGACAGACTGTTGACTCACATCAAGGGAGTTCCTTTGTTTTGCCAATGGCTTCCCAGATTTGGGTGTATATATGTATGTGTGCTGGTTGAGACATGCTGTGTGTTGTGTCTCTGTCACCTCACTCTCCAGTGGTGATCTGATGGACAGTCCGGGGAAGAGACACTCGGATGCCGTCTTCACCGACAACTACAGCCGCTTCCGCAAACAGATGGCCGTCAAGAAGTACCTGAACTCTGTACTGGCAGGGAAGAGGAGGTACGGTACAGTACAGTCATTTGGGCCTGAATGTCCCCGCACTATTTGGGGATGCCTGTCCCTATGCCTGTCCCTATTTTGCACTATTTTTTTTATTTTTTTACCGACTGGCGCTGGTCCATGCCATGATCTATCACCGTTTCCATTGCATTTTGCTGTGCAAAAGTCATTGTGTATTGGCTGCATACGTACAGTAACTGCACTTGCTCTCAACTCGATCAAGGTGTCAGACGGGCTAATACACAACAATGTGAGTCATGATGAAGAGGGAGTTCAAAGTGCATTTTAAACATTTCAATCATTAAATAAAATCATCATCATCATAGCATCCATCCATCATACAATACCAATTGGTATTATTAAAGTGGAGAAATAATGAAACCAAAGTTAAGTTTCCAAACTTTTGTTGCTGAGTTATATATATATATAGTGTGTAGACTAGTTGTGTCTTAGTCTGGATATCCAATCTGTGAGCTGCATTCCAATTTACTATAGAGTCTATATATAGTCAATTGGAATGCAGCTCACAGATTGGATATCCATTCATTGGACAATCTGATCTGTGGTTGATATCATCTCTGAGTCACCTGTTGGGGTGTGTGTGTGACATTGGCATATTGTCACGATACGGCGAGTTACAGAGACTGAGCATAACATTTATTATGGAAACTTGATTGAATTGTCCACATAGTGTGTGTGTGTGTGTGTGTGTGTGTGTGTGTGTGTGTGTGTGTGTGTGTGTGTGCGTGCGTGCGTGCGTGCGTGCGTGTGTGTGGGGGACCTAACATTAATAGTCAGGCTGCATGCATTCTCAGAACATTTGTATTAGTGATCAATCAATCGATTGTGTTCTGGTTTGGATCTGTGGAAAATACCCTGTTCATCAGTATCACAATGAAAACTAATTTTCAAGGGTTTAGACTAAAGAAATTAATGCTGTGCCATTTATTTATTTATTTGTTTTGTTATATTGAACTGGGAACTGGGAACCGCACGGTTCCCATCCAGCCACTCTACCAGCCAAACTCTACCCCTGAGCCAGTGGTGCCCCAAAGCAAAGTCAATCAATGAAGTATACATCACGGGGACAATCACATCATTTTCAAATGATGTGATTGAAATCGGATCGGCAGCAAAAAAAACGTGATTGGGACATCCCTAATATCAATATGATATATCCATATTATCCACATTATAGACATTAGCCTGGATATGGTCTGTGATTTTGGATTCTGTACTATATTGTACTATGGATATTGTGATATGGCATAAATGTGTTATATAAAACTATAAACATCGGATAGGGAAAAATCGGTATCGACAGATACTCAATATCAAATGATCGGAATCGGATTGGGAGCAAAAAAAAAACATGATTTGGAGTTTGAAGTGCTGTTTGTTTGTCACAATGCAGTTTGGAGGATGGAGGCCTGACAGACGTGAGCGTGCGAGCAGAGCCGTCCTCCCAGCAGACCACTGACGATGTGTCCATGGAGGAGCTTCTCAACCAACTCACAATGGTAGGAACATCATCTCACGTGTTTTACTTAAAGACGTAGGGAAATGAAGAATATATTTTTAGTTACTATTAGAGCATATCACATGGGCATACCTAACAGCCTATGCCAAAACAATCGGAAATTTTTAACCATTTTTATATCAAAAGTCCATAAACATTAAATTGTAATTACTTCCTTTGAATGAAAGCGTGCTGCGTGATGATGTGTTGAGTCCCACATGAATAAAAATGAATCTTGATTTCATTCACCTGGTTGATTCCCATCGCTGCGTGTTCCTCCAACACCAGCTGGTTTTGATTACAGAACAAGTTTTTAATCTCATTCAAGATGACATCCAGACAATGTATTACTCATTTTAAAGTAATCATCACGCTAAAATATGTATCTGAAAACATTATTGGTTAGAAATATGCCACAAGCTTTTCTGCCTGTGACTTGTAAACAAACAAACTCAACGCACGCGTTGCGCACGTGCATGTAGCAGAGCTATGTCCCATACCCTGAAGGGATGCGACGTTCTGATTGGGTCAAAAACACACAGCTTTCCGAAACTTAAAAATAAAATGCCCCAAAAAGCCATTGCCCCCGTCTTACCGTAGATATCTGTTACAGGTAAATCGTTTGAAATTAGCTGATCTACAAGATCACAATGTGTCGCATCGTGAAACATTGTAATCTTGTAGATCGGCTATTTTCAAATAGGGTTGAAGTGGTTAATCAATTAAATCCAAAGGAGCTTTATTGGCATGAGAAAAAAAAGTTTACACTCTAACTGGCTTACCAAGCGTCCCCTTCTGTGACGCGTGAGGAAGCTTGGCAAGCTTCCGCGTGACGCAAGTGTGCGTCTTGCCTCCTCTCGAGATACACACGCCCCAGAGCCCAAGGAGGCATCTACCTTGTCACACATGTGTTACCAATGCCATCCACATTTCACACAAATATATACACGATGCAATGCAATATAACTGTACAAACAAAATAACAGGTAACACAATGGCATGATGGTAACCATGGCAACGAATGGTGTCTGTTTCCTGTTTCTGCACAAGGAGGGCGAGTGCATTTCCAAACTGTTTTTTATACCCAGCACCCTAATCAAGGGAACTTGATTCAGCTGGATGGGCACTTCCCGAGAGCACTTCAAGTCAAGGGACTGGTTTCAAAAAGGGGGTGTGTGTAGACTGTTGAAGTGAGTGCGAATTCAGCGTTCCCATCGCCTGAGGCGACGGGACCTTCTGATTGGTTGAAAGACGAAGTTTCAGAGTGAAACACTATGAAACTTCAAAATAGAATGAGCAAAAAAGCCATTTGACCAGCTCTTTAAGCTTCAGATCAGTCTGCAAGTGATTTCAGGCTCACTTGAAGGCTCATTAGCCAAGTTCAGTTGGGGTTGTAGGAACAGTTAAGTAGCAGGGGAGTCGCTTGAAAACAGAAACTGTAGTTACAGGTTTTACATGTAATAATAATATACCCACTACGCTGATTTTTTGTTTCATGTGTTGCAGGTTCTTTGACCAGCCTCTGCACACTGGGAAACTTCTCCACTGTATTTATCCCCTTATTGCCTCATCCCATGTATGACGTACCGATGATGATACTGAGGACATTATTACTGACACCATGTATAATATACTTGTGATGTGCTCATTATCATTACATACTAACTATCCTACTGTCCATTTCAAGCAAGTAGGGCTGTCACGATCATGACATTTTTAGTTGGCGATTAATTGTCGCACAGATAATTGCGATGAACTATTTACAGTACAATGTATTTTTTACATTGAACACTGGAACATTTCTGTTTGCCATTTAGGTTTGTATGCAAAGAATTGCACAGGGCAGAGATATGACAAATAATTTAGATGTACAAATAAATTACGGACAACCGATAAATAATGTACTATAGCCAAAACAGGCACATTTTCAAAATTATTCAAAAAGAGCCAGTCTACAAGATTGCAACACATCACACCGCGATGTGTTGAGCTTCTATATCAGCTTTTTGTTTTAATTTTTAACAGATTAATTAATATAGGTGATCTGAATGGAAACAATTCTGAACAATTCTGATGATTCGGCAAGTAATTGCTATTATCTCAAATAATGATGTAATAATTGTGACTTGCTTCCTACCAGGAAGCAGCTATGACCCAAAATATCTGATTTGTAACGGTGGAAGATGTGTTTATATAGTAAATAGATTTCTATTGATTTAGTTGTTTTGTGTATTGTTTTTGCATGTTCATAATTGTGTCCAACATGGTTATACCAGTATTTTGCCTCGCTAGATATTGTTGTATTTGAATGTTTGAGACAGTGATGTGTTCAATAAATTGAGGTTAAGTTTGAATTAACAGATAGTTCATATTTGGATTCTTTCCTTAAATACGTTTGTATAATATAACCCATTATGATGTAAATTAGTCCATGCATGCATTGTAATGTAAGTATTTTTAGATAAGAGATAAATACAATGCAATGCAATGTAAGTTGTTCTAAGTGAAGAAGGTCTTCTTGGAACAAGATCAATAGTCCTGGTCCTTTCTTTTTTTCTTTTTCCTTAAAGGTATATTATGTAATTTCTTCACTTTTCTGTTTTTAACAAACATTTACACAGAGTTTGAAATAGAATCCATTGTACAAATCCTACCGTTATTAGCTGGAAGCTTTCAACACTGGAAGCTCTCAACTCTCAGGTAACGCCCAAATAAACTCCTCACAAAATGTTCGGAAACTTTACTTTGGTCGATTATTTCTCCCCTTTATTACCGGTAATACCAATTGGTTTATCATTGATTAGTCACCTTAACAACAAGGTGCAGTTTGTAAGGCATTCATGGAATGAGCAACATGGCTAAACGTGTGTGTGTAGCGCCTCCAAAACAAAATGGCAAATGGTTGGTATTCAACCCTTGCTTTGAGTTGCTTAGTGGATTGGATGATTGCACTCTCCCACAGTAATAAGGGAACAAAAACACATATTTGCCATTTTTACACTTTATTAATTTTGTTCAGTTGGTAACTCAGTAGCATCGGGAAGATCCATACACCATACGCAGCCACAACACCTTGGTATGGTATGGGGTAGTATATCTCTTTTATAGGGGATTCACACTGAGACGGACTGAGTCCGTTTCATTCGAACCGTTTCCGAATACGGTTGCCTGGTCACCGCTGGCCATGATTCACATTGCCCGAGATTCAACAGCGCACCTGGGTACACTTGCATAACACATTGTGATCCTCCAGGTGGCGGTGTGCTTTATGGCTTGCGCGCACGGACACTGACCATCAACTCTGCGACATTGTCTCCAATAAATCCAGACACACTGCATTGCATTGCCTCTTTGGCTCTTTGCCGTTATACTACTTCACTGTCAGCCTGCCTGCTATTCACTGTGTCAGTCAGTTCTCTGCTCCAGTGTCGTGTTTGATTAATTTGCTATGGATTCTACTTTGGCATCATTATTTTGTTTAGCTCGGCCCGAGACTGTATGCCAATTGCAAAGCCCAAGAGCCACATGTAGTCCGCAGAATAAGATCAGTGCGTAGGCCTACTGCACGTATACGCAGATTCAACAGGAGACGGGCGGCGTTGAGAAATGCGCTGGTGTTACGCGTCGTGCAGCGTCTGTGTTTTTCTTTGTTGACGCTTGGCTTGTCGACTAGAGTGGGCTCCAATTTTGTCTCCGACTTTACCCGCAGCGCGGCCCGCAATTCAGCCGCTGCCCGGAAATTACGAATATAGGAGCTTTCTCTGTCCCTTAATGGTATTTTCGTCCAGCGTCACCCGCTATCTTTTTTGCAGACACCGGTATTTGCGCCTAGAGGTGTGGTCATGGGCGTGTTGGCACGCTTTCCCCTAAATTGCTATTTTGGTCACACACATTTGGGAAAGCGACAGTGGAGTTTAAAACCACCCGTAACTTATACCCGTAAGCCGTGTCAAATTAGTTTGGTAGAGCGACGCGGGCTGCGCACCTGCATGGAGTGTCCTTGGAGTAAGGCATGCGTCATCTCTATTAAAGGCAATGGCACGTGGACTGGTGATTGGTTAAATATGATTTAATTATTGTAACGCCCAAAAAACACCTATGCATAATATAACGGGTAACGGAGGTGTTTAAGGGATTTAGACAGGTAACCAAAATACCAACTTTAGTGGGGGAACACCCTTTCCCCACTCCTAAATCCCCAAATAGTGGCTTTAGAAAGATGAGACAAAAATGGAGCCCTAAGTCATGTTCTAAAAAAAAACAGTCCACTTCCTTTTTTAGGTACGCATGCATTCACATTGGAACGATCCGTATCTGAATACACTTCAACGGTCCAGAGACCCGCCCCCCATGCGGTCCCGGGGACGGTTGGGTGATCCGCTCCCGGGAACGGTACGCATCATTCACACTACAACAACATCTGCCAAGTGGTATCAGCTTGGCTAGGTTGGTGACCAGCATGAGGAGGAGGTGCCTGCAAGCTCTTGTGGCTGTGTATGATCTTCCACCTGCTACTGAGTATCCTAACACTGAGTGTAACATGTTTTTGTTTTTGTGAGGAGTTTACAGTAGGTTCCTGTGAAAATACAGCTAGCCAATTCAATTTTTAATCACAGGTTATGTTTATCTTAATTATTATTGAAGGGCCAAGCCCGAAGGGCCTATGGTCCCTCTTTATATTTGTATGTTTTTTCTTCTCCTCCTCCTCTTCTTCTTCTTCTTCTTCTTCTTCTTCTTCTTCTTCTTCTTCTGCAGTTATCTGCAGCCATGCTGGGAACACCAAGGGGCCAGAATTGTAGCTTTGGGCAGATGTGGAATTCCTTAGCATAGAGGATGAAAGTTTACAGAGCAGAGTTTAGTCGTATACTGTAGTGACCCCTGCAGTGGCTCTGTGGTTGTCAGAGCAAGAGTTTTCAACAGGTGGTCCATGGTCATTGGTGGACAACCACTGGTTGTCTGTTAAGGTATCACATGTGGCCCCTGACCATGCAATAATGTAGTAAAGTGAATGTTTTTTTTTGTCATTGTTTATTTATTCATGTATTCATTTTTTGGGAGAATTTTTTTTGGGAGACAACGGTGTGAATGATGTGAATTAAAGACCATCGCAGTGACCATTGAAAGTACATGGACGCTTTAAGTAGAGGTTTGGGTTGTGTTACCTTGTCGTCATGATATAACTAGTCCAATTACTGACAGCGACAGATATCGCTCCGTTGCGCAGTTGATTCGAAAATTATAATCCAAAACACCCCATTGTATAACGAAACAGCTCTCGGCGAACGCGAACAAAGACTATTCTGACAATAGTCAGCTTTGTGGGTCTGTGTGAACACAAACATTGGCTGATGATTGGCTGATCACCTATAGCGATGATTTGATAGGCTGAGCAAAGTACATATTGAAGATAAAAGTGAGGGCAGAAAAGTAAGGCCGCCAAAAGTGATTGGCCGGAATTACTTTTGTGATGATTGGCTGAGCTGTCACTCTCCACGGAATTCGGCAATAATATGGTACAGGGTCATGGGAAACGGTCAAGAACTGAAGCAGTCGCAGTCATTCGTCAAACGATCTCTGACCATTAGATCTCCCAATTATATGATTGTATGAATTCTATGATCCACTCTATCCACTCCTGACATAAAAAAGGGACGTCAAAGATTGGATAAACCCTTTAAGTCAAACTAATGAGTTGTTGTAGACAAAGGAGAAAATACTGGAATTGGAAACGCAGATGACACAGGCAACGTTCATTATTTAGTCTAGAAAAAGCCTTTATTTCTTCGTGTTGTGGACAATCCTTCAAGGGCAGAAGCACGGTAAGCACCTAATTTGGGAGACGAGAGTGTGATGTTTTAGGATGACGTCACGCCTCTATATGAACAGAATTTGAATGAGGGAAGCTAGCCCCGGAACACAGAATCTGAATATTGCTGTATTGCTTGTATGCCTTGGCCCCGTTTTATCGCTGCTTGCAGCTGTATTTATTACTTGCAACACAAACATCAAATGCCATTGACAATAATAGTCATACTGTATTTGCCTCTGAGATGTAGTGGAGTAGAAGTAAACAAAACACACATTAACAACTTCAGCCCTATACACAATTTGTCCATTTTAAAATAGCCGATCTACAAGCTCACAATCACCACGGTGCAATGTAGTGTGAGCTTGTAGATCTGCTATTTTCAAAATATTTTTATGTATTTGAAAACTTGAAATGAGACAATTACATTACATTACACATTACAAAAATATATTTAGATTTCTCTCTCCCCCTCCCCTCTCTCTCTCTCTCTCTCTCTCTCTCTCTCTAAATTCAATTCAATTCAAAAGAGCGTTATTGGCATAAGAAAACGTACGTTTACATTGCACTCAAACTCTCTTTTCTGCCTTGATCTCCTTCCTTTTTTTTTTACTTGTGCAAACTGTGATGTAACAGCTTCTGATTCTGAGAGACAGAGGAAGTTTTTTTTTATCCTTTATTGTCAACAGAAGATAGCAGACCTACAAGCCCTATCTCCAGGACTGCTTGCCCAGGTATGTCCCAAACCGCCTCCTTAGGTCCTGGCCTGCTTGAAAAGCCACAAAGAATGGCATTTAAGAAATATTTTTTCACATTTAAAAAAAAATAGCAGACCTACAAGCCCTTTCTCCACCCTATCGCCACTCTTTGTGGCCAGGACCTAAGGAGGCGGTTTGGGACATACCGGGGCAAGCAGTCCTGGAGATTGGGCTTGTAGGTCTGCTATTTTTTTTTTAAATGTGAAAATATATTTCTTAAATGCCATTCTTTGTGGCTTTTCAAGCAGGCCAGGACCTAAGGAGGCAGTTTGGGACATACCTGGGCAAGCAGTCCTGGAGATTGGGCTTGTAGGTCTGCTATTTTTGGAAAAATGATGAAAAAATGATGAAAAAATGGGGAAAAAAATCTTAAATGCCATCTTTGTGGCTTTTCAAGCAGGCCAGGACATAAGGAGGCGGTTTGGGACATACCGGGGCAAGCAGTCCTGGAGATAGGGCTTGTAGGTCTGCTATTTTTGAGTGGTGCAAACCACTCCAACAACCAGCTTTGTCTGGGGACCCAAAAAAATGAGCATGGTTACTATGGTCACTGACATTACGTCAGACCACAGCTGAGCTGTGACCTTGCACCACTCAGTTCACACGGGTGTGATTTTTTATTTATTACTTGTGTTCTATTTATAGTGACTCATAGGAATAGATAGACTATGTGACAACCGGGTATAGTCTGGTGACCACCGGAGAGACGGGTGACAGCCGGAATGTAGACGGCACCCGGGAGCAGTATGGGTTGGCGCCCCAGACTGTGTCTTCCGTGAGGAGGAGGCCCAACAGCCCACGGTGAGGCCTTTAGGAGGACCATTCAAGCCACAAGCGGAGCCTGCGGCACCACCGTTTGCCCCGGTGGAGCCTGCGGAACCATTGCGGCTCAATAATCCGCCACTCCTGGGTGAAGTGTCTGGTGCTTGGGAGTCTGGTGCAACGCACAGGTCCTGGCTGCACCTGGTGAGAGCAGGAGTGTTCCTGGTGAGATGTAGGAGGGCCCCGGACAGGAGTCAACCCACAGAGCCTAGCCCTGCACGTGCCAGACCTCCCAGTCCCGGCAGAGTAGTTCGGGAGCGGCGGACTACTAGCGGTGTAGGGAATTGTCACAAACACCGAGCCAATGAGACTAAGTAATATTTTACCATTTACTGTTGCTCTTCCTCATCAACATGATGGTGAACACTGCAAAATATTAACAATACAAACATTCCTGTGCCTGTATTCTTATTCCATTCTTATCAGCATTCCAAACATTTCCAAGTAAAAAGTAACCAAGTGAGTAGCTATTAGCTAATCACCTACACACACTTCAAGGCAATTAGCAGGATGACATACACCTGTGCACTCTAGGCTAATATGTACAAAACATCCAAAGTGGTCATAGAAAGTTACCATAACTGAAATCAACAATACAACTTGCGGCATTGCCTCAACAAGTGTAATGCTGCCCTCCACAGGCGAGAGGTTTACTATTTTACCCTACAATTTCGAATACAGATGTGGAGAAAGTTCAAGACTGTTCTTCCAACATACTGAAAGTTGGATGTATGGTAAAATCAGGGTAAAATACAGCCTCCCCCTTCCTCTTGTGCCCACTCTTTTTGCCACTGTCTCTCTAGTTGATCTCTGCATATGCTAAAACATTCAAACTTTCCTAGTTGGACCTTGGGTCTATTCTTTATTTTTATTTTTATTTTTTTGCTTTCTTGGCCGCTCGGTCAGATCTGTTTCATTGCCTTCAACCCCAGAGTGCCCAGGCATCCACAGAAAAACAACTTGGCAGCCCATTCTCTCCACCCTGTACACACTACAGATAACCTCCCAGATCAAGTCAGAGCGGGCCTTTGATTCCCCACCTCTCAAAGCCACCAGAGCAGCCACAGAATTCGAGCATATTGTCCTTTTTGCAGGTTTGACCTCCTCTATCCACCACATGGCCTGGTGCTAACAGGAAGTGACTCTCATTAAATACAAAGAGCTTTCAAAATAAAAGCACTGGTACACTCCTTCACAATAAAGTACTCAAAGCCTTTCTAATGTGAACAGTAAAACAAACAAATTACTTCAAGTCAAAAATACACAGAAACATGTAGGATTTGCCTTAAAGGCAATTACACATAGGCATATTTGTTGTTTATAAGAATGGCAAATAAAACATAATAATACTGTTGAAAAAAGCGGAGACCCGGGCACACTTAATAGTTAACAGTTAATAATAGGCTACTGTTGATTTCACATCGAGCCTTTGTGTGTTGTCCTGTCTGAAGTCTGTATCAAAGAAAGAGACTTAAAGATGGAGTGCCATTTTTCCAGTTTTTCATGTGTCTATAAGGTGACAGTACTTCATTAGACACCCTGGAGTCGTTTTTATGTGCAATGGTGTATTAACTTTGTATTTAGGGTTTCTTCCTGGAGGCTGAACGGCGGCGGTGGCTTAGGGGTAGAGTTTCCGGATGGTAACCGCAAGGTCGTCAGTTCGAACCCGGGCTCCCCCAGAGTTAGTGTCGAAGTGTCCTTGAGCAAGACACTGAACCCCAAATTGCTCCTGATGTGCTGGTTGGTACCTTGCATGGTTTCTGCTGCCATTTGTGTATGAATGTATGGGTGCATGTAATGCACAATCTATGTAAAGCGCCTTGGATAAAGGCGCTATATAAATGCACCATTTACCATTTACAGTCAAACGGGCCAATGAAATAAACAGTAATATAGTGACATCACACTATCAGCCCCTCCCCTAACCCCTCCCCCTTTATCTTACAACTACAGTTGTGGGTGCGGCTTCAGTTCAGGTGGATCACCACCCATCACCACCAGGCAAACCAGGCATACTTAATGAACTGGTGGGCGTGTCCACATAAAAGCATGATTTTAACAAATACTGTACACTTTTTGGAAAAAAAAGTTCTTCCTCCTTATATTATAATAATACCTGATGATCATGTTTTAGGGTGGAAAAAAATTGTGGCACTCCATCTTTAAGAGAGCTAGCACATCACTAGCTATTCTGTAGTCTCAGCTGTGTGTGTGTGTGTGTGTGTGTGTGTGTGTGTGTGTGTGTGTGTGTGTGTGTGTGTGTGTGTGTGTGTGTGTGTGTGTGTGTGTGTGTGTGTGTGTGTGTTAGCACATCAATAGCTATTCTATAGTCCTCAGTGTGTGTGTGTGTGTGTGTGTGTGTGTGTGCGTGTGCGTGTGCGTGCGTGCGTGCGTGTGTCGCCTGTCTGAATGACACTCTCTATTCTAGACAAAATTGGAATATTCTGGAGCCTGTCTCTGCCTGGTCCATCCCCAAGAAAAGTATATTCTTTCACCATAGTAAATGCTGCGCCCATGGTTTGAAGCAGAGGGCATTTTTGACCTATGTGCAAAAGGACAGGGGCTTGTGCACGTGCCTGCGTGACAACTCACTTCTGCAGAAGTCCAGGTGGTCAATGCACTTCTGTTCTTCTGGTTGAAGCCAAACATACAAAAACAAACACAGGAACCGAGGAATCGCTCTTCCACTCTACTGCTCTTTGTCCTCTGGACTGATGGTTGACCAGCTATAAAACAACATTATGGTAGGCCTATATGTTCTAATTTGGGGCATGTCACGGGCCAGCTCAGAAAAACTGTGAAAATCATAGATCTTGTATGTCTGCTATTTTCACTATTTTTAAAAACAAAGGACATGTCCTCTTAAGTTAGTTTCAGTTTTGTTGTGAACACAGAATACAGTTGTGGGTTAGGGTTTTCTTTTCTTTTTTTCTTCTTCTTTTTCTTTTTTTTGTAAAGCATCATTTTGTCAATTGCCATATCCATTATTTGATTATCTTTAGTTAACTGCAACTCTGCCCTGAAGGTCAAACTCTAACCATTTTCCTGTTCAGGATCCATTCTGCAGAAGATGATGAGACTCACTTTGTGCTTTTTGTTCCTGAGCTGTGTGTTCTGCCTGGCGACAGGGCAGCAGGGCACAGTATACAGCCGACTGGAACCTCGCATGAAGAGCATTGTTGATCTGGCTGTGAATGAAGCTAATCAAAAACTTCCTTATGGACATCTGAACTTCTATGACTTCACTGGCGTAGCAGAGGTAATATTCTCCTAATATTGTATTCATGTGTTTTGAATATTTTTTTGCGTGTGTTTTCATGAATGTTATGATACAGTAAAGGTCCTTGCAAACTGATGCATCAGTGTCACAGGACCTTAAGTGTGAAACACAGATCAGAGCCGTTCAGACCAAATGTATCTGCTGGTAATGCTGTGCAATTGTAACCAGGTGTGGCAAGGAATTCACTTTGAAATATTATAATTACGGTGCCCGTGTTGTGGTGTCAGAACAGGGCAGGCCAGATCCATATATGGAGATATAATAGGGGTGATATATGCTCCATATGGTATGGGGCAGGGCCCCTGCAGAGCGCGGGAAGAGGCCTTTTTTGGGCGGTTCTGGACAACCGTGCGTCCGACCGACTCGACACCGAGCACTGCACCCAGGTGGGGGGAGCGGTTCTCGAGTTACGTGGATTACACACAGACATACAGAGACTTGGTGCATTTATAGATAAGATATATATGACTACGCCACCTTGATGATGTTTGTATCAAGGAAATGAAAGAATGAATACCTTTAAATTGGGTTCCCTCATACAATGAGACTGAGACGAGTTTACCATTCGTGTTTTCGGGGAACCCAACTTAGAGGTATACATTCTTTCATTTCCTTGATACAAACATCATCAAGGTGGCGTAGTCATATCATTATAATATTTAAAAGTAAATTCCTTGCCACACCTGGTTACACAATGATATATCTAGATCAGAGATTGGAAGAAAAAATCAGTGTGGAATGCACGTCCAGTGTACGGCAGGGGTCTTCAATGTTTTTCAGGCCAAGGACGCCTAAACCGAGCTGAGGCACTCTGGATTTATATATTGAATTGAATTCAACATTCAATTGAATGAATTGGGGCATGTCTTGTTCTCTTGTAGCTCACACCCCGGGTGAGAATTAAAATGCGTTTTAAGAACACACTCTGCAGAAAGGGTTCTCGTGCACAGGTCTTCAAACAACGCCCTGAGTGTCTGTTCCTACAGGTTGGTGAAATATATTACATTCATTATGAAACTATCAATGAAGGCTCAGTGAAGTCTAAAGATTTAAAGGACCTATAACATAAAATTCAACTTTTTCAATTTCATTGGTGTTTTTGGGCTCCCATATGTGTTTTCTATCCCCACAAATAACCAATTTTGAACAATCAGGCTTTCATATCATATGGGTGCTTTAATGGAAATTGCTCTAAGGAACAGCTCAACTGATTTTGTCCTCATCGTGATGTCATCAATGTCACCCTACTCTGTATAATTCCTCCTCTTCTTCAGTCTTCAGTTCCAAATTTGCATTTCCACTTTGTTTACAATGTCCGCCATTGTTGATTTTCCAAGCTGGCATGGAATGGAAACAAGCCTGGTTTTATCTAGCATCAGTATTATAATTACTCAAATATTAAATAATCTGCATATCAGCACCCCCACCACCTCAGGACATTGTGGTATTGCAGCTAAGACTGCTTTCAAAGTCCAGAAAGAAATGACAAGGACTGGTTATATCAGAGTGGTGATTGAGGCTCAAACCATTAGAAATAAGTTTGAGGGACAAAGACAATATGATATTAAATATTAAAAACAGTTTTAAAATGCATGTTAATTCTGCTTTAACAAAAAACACTATTATTATTACTAGTAGGCTAGTGTTAGTATTAAATATATTATCAACCAAAACATGGGTTAGCCTACTTATTGTTACTTGTTTGTTAATTCATTGTTCATTTAATTTCATTATTTGTTTATTTGGGAGATATCAGAGATGGCATGTATCAATGAACAAAACATGTAGCCTAATGCAATGTAAATACAAAGGATGCAAATTTTCATTAAACTATTTAAATAAATGTCTCAGCAAAATGCGCTTTATAGGTTTTTTGTTTCTGCCAGGCAATAGCATGCGGCAAAGACTATGTTTTCGCCCCTGGCCGCCCGTCCGTCCATCCTTCCGTCTGTTACAACTAATCTCCGGTACCGTTGGCCCGGTCGCTATGAAACTGTGAAAACACACTCCCTGGATGCAAATTCCGAACCTCTGCCTCAAATGTTCCAGAATGGCCTGTTATAGCGCCACCCTGAGGCCGATTTTTGCAAAACACAATACTCCTACATATTTTATCCATACATCACACAAATCGGTACACACTAGCTCTATGTGATCAACACGGATCTGTCCAATTTTGCATATTCCAATCGGGATCCCGATTGGCGGAGATTGGCATCCAAAGTTTGCAGGATTGGCCCATTTTGAACTAAAACGTGAATGCAGTGTGCAATTTACATGAAATTCTGCACACACATTGCTACTAGGCGGAGGGATAAATCCCACCTTTTCACATTGGCCTGTTATAGCGACACCAGCAGGTGGATTTTTGCAAAACACATTTTCAGAACGAAATGCCTCAAATCATGAATTTGAACATCTGTCAAAGGCGTGAGAAGAAATGTTCACATTATAGCGCAACCAGGACGCCACAATACCTGACCTGGCGGAGACCTGTGCTCTGAGGAGAACCTTTTTCTAGTTTCTAATCATGTAGCCTATAAATGATGTGCACTTTATGTGCAGATTAAACCAGCAGTGTCTGTCTGTCTTTCTGTCAGGTCGAGGTTCATTGTTTTGTGTGTAGCTCGGATCCAAACACCAACAGTCCTTTCATCGACTGTGCTCGCAGACAGGATGAAAGAGTGGTAAAACATCTCTCCATGTTTCTAATGTCTGTCCTTACCAGTCAATCATTTGTGCTTTTCACAGGCACACTTGTGGAATTAATTTATTTTCTTTTTGAGTGGTGTAAACCACTCCTACAACTGGCTTTGTTAGTCTGTGCAGAAAAAATGAGCATGGTTGCTATGTTTGCCCTGTTCACCCGGGTGTGATTTCATTACGTCAGACATGATTTCATTACGTCAGACAGGCTATATAAGACCTTACACCACTCAGTTCACACAGGGGTGATTTTTTTCATACACAGTATAGACCTAAAATTCACACACACACACACACACACACACACACACACAGACACACACACACTCGCGCGCGCACACACACACACACACACACACACACACACACACACACACACACACACACACACACACACACACACACACACACACACACACAAAATAGACTATTTGCTCAGGCACTATGACGTAAAATTCTCCATTCATTGTCAAAGGGAAATTAATGTTTGTGTAAGACGAAAATCAACACTAATAGCTGAATAGCTCACGTGTAGATCGGATGTTTTAGATATTTCTAAAATAGTTCTAAAGTGATTAAACGTACGGTTCCTCATGTAGTTGGAACCCTGTCAACCCACCGCCCCATATATAACTGCATTTACAATGAAAACTGACTTTGCATATTACACGTTTTATTACCTTACTTTATTATTATTATTATTATTATTATTATTATTGCATCTTGTACTCCAAACTATTTAACACAACTACGTTTTGTTTTCTTTCAGCGTTTTGATGACTGGGACAAGAACTGTCCTGTATAGTGCCTGAACCACTCCATGAGTTTAAACACCATCACTGATCAAGAGAACTGATAAGAACCAATGTCTCTGCTTATGAATTCATTCATGATAATTATGCTATTGAAAATATTATGTGTCTGAAAAGGAATACATTTTCTGAAGTTAAAAGATTAAAAAATAAAGGAATAAACTGCCTGGGTGCTTTGTAATAGCCTATGAAATTACCTGTACATGTATTATTTATTACTATTATGTTTGTACTTTCACTTAACGTACACACGCACATGGTCATTTTAACCCATTAAAACCGGGAAAGCATCAGTGTCATTTTAGATGGCTATTCAAACATTTCAGATATAGAAGCTCACAGCTTACTGCATGTGAAGTTGTACATCTGATATTTTTTTCCCTTCTTTTTGGGAAGATCTTGAAAGTGTCAGAACTACTGATTGAGAAGGCATTTGTAGAATCGGCCTCAAAGGTCTTAAAGGAGCATTCAGTGATTTGGGTGATTTGGAAATCACGCACTACAGTGGTGGGACACGCGACAGGCCAACAGCACGCACATCAAGTCCCGCCCACGATTGGCGGAAGGCCCCTCTCTATCCTGATTGGATGAAGGCTGGGCCACTTAGCCAAAAACTAAACCTACGGTTTTTTGACCCCCAGGGGTTAACTGGGGACAGGGAGGAACTCCTTATATGGTCAGCACACTCTAGTAGGGAGGATTATCACAACAAAACAAAAAAAGAAGTGATCTTTGAATTAAGTGAAATCACTGAATATACCTTTAATGAGCATACATTGTGCAGGTTGCTGTCCACAAGACCATGATGATACAATATGTTGTACCCTGAATAGAAGTGTTTATAGTTTATTTTATATCCATATTGTGAACCCAGGTGTAACATCATCAAAATTCCAAAACATGTATCCCAAATATACATTAGCTACTGTGAACAAAGTAGCTAAAGACGAGAAATCTTGTCTTTGGCACGGGATGAGTTTGAATGTGTGTTTAATAATTTTTCAATATTTTCAAAATTATTCGAAAAAAGTTTCAAGATGATGAGATGAATAAGGCCCAACAATCAAATATATAGTTTATTATCATTATATAATAAACTGAGGTGTGGTAGGCCTATATATTTGAATCTCTGCTTCTATGTCTTGGTGACACCACGACCCATAATGGACTTCTTAGTGTTTCTCTCAGGTTTCAAAATGATTATATAACACTTTGGTCCAAACAGTGCCACCAAGAGGCCAAAACTAGATGCTAAAATAGCAAATACCTCCACTACATCTGCATATTTTCCTGGAGAGCTGACATATGCTGGGATGAAGGCTATCCACACGGCACAGAAGATCAACATGCTGAAAGTGATTAACTTGGCTTCATTGAAGTTGTCTGGAAGATTCCTAGCCATGAATGCTAGGATGAAGCTGAGGAGTGCCAGTAAACCTATATAACCTAATAGCACTGCAAAGCCAATTGCTGATCCAACATCACACTCATAGACTATCTTATCATTGTTGTATTGCATGTTTTTATGAGGAGTTGGTGAGGCAGACACAAGCCAGGCTGTGCAGATTGTTGCCTGAATGAAAGTAAGAGCCAGAACTGTTCCTCTCTGCTGCATAGCACCAAACCACTTCATAATGTCTGCACCCCCAGGCTTGGAGGCCTTGAACACAGCCAACACCACCATAGTCTTTACCAGGATACACGAGACACACAGCACAAAGCTGATCCCAAATATTGCATGCCTCAGCTGACAAGTCCAAAGCCTGGGACGGCCAATGAACAAAAGTGAACACAAGAAACATAATTTCAGTGACAACAAGAGAAGGAAGCTGAGTTCAGAGTTGTTGGCGCGTACCATGGGTGTGTCTCGGTGATAGATGAAGATTCCTAGGACAATGGCACACATAAGTGTGCCTAGCAATGAGATGGCTGTCAAGGAGATTCCCAGAGCCTCATGGTAGGACAGGAATTCCACACTCTTAAGGACACAGTGGTCACGCTGGGGACTGGACCAGAAGTCCTCTGGGCAACTGGTGCACTCTGTAGAGTCTATTACAAAGATGGCATGGTTAAGGGAACATAACCTTAATTGTGACATCCTACTAGTCGTACTATATCCTAATATCCCATTCTAGCTCCTAATGTAGAAACCTCTATCCTTCCTTCTGTCTGTTTGTCCTCCATTCATCTCCTCTGTGAGTTGACCAGTACCTGAACTTGCACAAGGGCCCTGCACTTGCACTTTTCGCAACTTTTAGATGGAGTACCATGACGTTTGTTATGTGTCTGTGGAGTTGACATTAGCCTACTCCTGTGTGGTTTTAATGTGCACAGTGCATAGATTTCTTCACTGTGAATTTTCGGATTGCTTCAGTAAGCTGAAAGGCCAATAGAAACAGATCTACTTTGTGATGCAACTAGAAACATAACCTCCATCTGCACCTCCCTTCATTATCATACCACCACAGCGCACGCACGCACGCACGCACGCACGCACGCACGCACGCACACACGCACGCACGCACGTATGCAAACGTGGCGCGAAGCGGCGCATTTTGATCTGCTAATTTGTGAATATACTCAGCTGTCACCCTCTTCCTTACACCTGCAAAACAGTTGTGTGACAATAAAGTTCATTCTGATTCTGAAGTGCTATAATGTGTTCTTTTCTGTGCTTTGACCAAAATAAACTCAATTGATAAATAAACTCAATCAATCAACCAACCTGTCTGATTGCTGATCTCTCCCTCAGAACAAGCAATGCAGTCAAAGCAGCAGACAGGTTCTCCTTTCCTTCTGGCCACACGGGTTCCAGGGGAACAGCTCTCACTGCACACTGACCGAGGAGGCTACAGGAGAAAGTAACAACAATCAATTTCAGTCCAAACCAAAGATAAATATTGTGAAAATAAATAGCCGGTCTACAAGCTCACAACACCTCGAGGCATTGTGAGCTTGACAACATGAGCTCAACATTAGATACTTCAGAAAGTGCACCTTTGTGGATTCAAAGCTCCAGAAGATTCTGTCTTCATCCAGGATGAGTTCTTCATCTCCGGAGGCTGACTTCTTGACCACACCCACATTTTGGACCTGTGTGCTTCCATCACGGAGCCACGCCCAGTTCATGACATCATAGATCGGTAAAGGATCACCATTCTCATCAAACGATACATCATCACCAAATGATGTGGTGAAGTTGACCTTTTCCAGGTAATGGACAAGCTTGAATTTTGAGATAAGGAAAATTATGAAAAATAAATACTGTAGGCTATACAATACACACTATAGCAGCTGTTCCCAACCTGTTGGCCATGAGGATATTGCAAGTCTCCAATTCATAGAGTTTGTTTTGTTTTTGTCGCATTCCTACGCCAATAATTTGATGACAAAATTATTGGCAGAGTCTTAAATAATCTCAAAGAGTCTCTTACTGAGTCTCCTATTGACAGATGGGTGAACTGCTCCTTTAATGTAATGGTAGTTATTCTTTAAAAAATATTTTTCATTGTTTGTTGTTCTTAAATTTGTTAAAACCAATAAATATACTTTATAAAAAAATATATATTTTTTTCATTGTGATACCGTTAATTGGAACTTAAAGTATGCTATGTTAGTTCCATTGATGCAAGTCAGAACACAATCGATGTAGGCCTACAATGGAGTGTGCAGTGGAACGGCTGCCATGTTAAGTGGTCAGCTTTTGATATTTTCAAGGGGTCCCTGGCTGATCGCAAATGACCGTTGCTCTATAAACTGATAACTATCACAATATAGTTAACACGCCAGAAAAGTACCTCCCAGTCCCGGCAGAGTAGTTTAGGAGGAACGGATTGTGTGGCCCTGGTTTTTCCCTAATGGGACTGATCGAGGGTAGCTACTGGGACGTAAGTCGGGACTTGAATACCCCGGCTGGGTCACCTGAGTGAGGGGTATGATGTTGGGAGACCCGAAACGCTGATGACCTTGGGATACATCACTGAGGATATGTCCCAGGTGCATCCATGCGATGTATTTTTGTTTTTTAACTTTAGTATTAGGATTTATTCAGGTTAGCACTCCAAACACTCATCCTACGATGTCCATTTTTCATGCCTTTTACTAATAGTTAAGTCATATTAACATGTTCACTATTATTCTCGCTTTGAGTCCAACTAGAAACATTAACAGGTAAGGTGTTATCTAATATAACACCTGCCATGGCTGTATTGTCTGTAAACGGGCACAGCTGTGCCTGGTGAAAGGCCCTCTTCCTGGCATACACTTCAACATGTCATGGAGTGCATGGGCCAGAGCATACACAGCCTTGTACACATTGTACTCTATCCTGAGGTTAGACACATCCAACAGAGTGGTTTCTGCTGTTCCCAGGTCCTCTTGTCCAGTACACACCCCTCCACCGTCATCTGCCCACTCTGACGGAAGGGGTGAAAATTTACACTGAAATGTGTGCTCCCAAAACTGCCTCACCTGAAGAAACACAATAAAGAAACATGAAGATACCTTGTAAATGTTTGAATAAAGACATCCATGTGAAATAGAAGCTTATACACTTAAGCATCTGTATTGCGGATAAAGCGGTGGCAGAAAAAAGCAGATCAATAATCAGCAGAAAATAGCAGATCAACAAGCTTACAACACATCAACGCGTTTGTGGTTCTATGCTGTGTGATTCTATGCTGTGTGATTCCACCAAGTAAGATCTCGGTGTGGAGTGGTTCTGGAGAACAGTTCCTGATGACTTAGAACACGACAGTTGTAAGCTTGTCAATTGGATATTCTCGGCGAAAGCTTTCCCCACAATAATATAAAAGACAATATTGTAACAGCCTAGATTCAACCCCGGGTTTCCCACATGATTAGCCAACATCTTATCCACTAGCCTAAAGGGGAGTTCTCCCGTGGACAAAGGAGATATTATGCTTTTGGTCATCAGGCAGAGGCTTTGAGCCACTACTGCTACACTTGCATAGATCCCTGAGGGACTCCGCTCAACCATAATGGGGTTTAAATGGTAAATAAATGGTAAATGGTGCATTTATATATAGCGCCTTTATCCAAGGCGCTTTATATAGATTGCATTACATTCACCCATTCACACATACATAGATACATTCATACACCGATGGCGGCGGAAACCATGCAAGGCACCAACCAGCACATCAGGAGCAATTAGGGGTTCAGAGTCTTGCTCAAGGACACTTCGACACTAACTCTGGGGAGCCCGGGTTCGAAGTGGCAACCTTTACCATCCAGCCACTCTACCCCTGACCCACCGCCGCCCCTTAAGTTTAAGTGCTTAAGGTTTAAGTGGTTAAATAAATGAAACAAAATACTCACTATGCTATTTCCATGTCTGCTGGTGTCAGGGTCATTGTCAGGGTGTATTTTCAACAAGAAGTCCTTGAGACCTGTTATCTCTCCACGACGGACCGCGATACCCAGGGTGCCTCTCAGGTACGGCATAAAGCCTGGCGTCTGGAGTTCAGTGTATGTTGTCCAGGACTCACTGGCTATCCATTGCAGACCGGTCACATTCTGCCTTATCACCTGTTGTGTTACATCAAATACATCACTGTATGTTGTTGTTGTTGTCGGCCGGATACCTTGTCCAAAACCATTGAGGGAATGGGGGAAAAAACATGTTCCAATCAATGTAGTTATTATTTAATTGCAAAAGGGTAGACATAATAAGCTTATAGGCTTTAGGCTGCAGAATAAGCAATGAAAAAAAAGAAAAAATAATTTGTGAACTAAGAATGTAAACGAATGTAAAATAAATACAAAAATAAACTAGTCACAGGATCTTGTTGATACTTTTCATTGGTTAAAACTCAAAGACAGATCTTTTTTTTCAGATCTTTATATAACAAATTATTGCTATTAACAGTCAGATGTGAGAATGCTTATCATGCACAGGAGTACTGAGATCAAAAGCAAAATATGAAAAGTTGCAAAAAAGAAATACACAATTTCTGAGCGCTTAAATTTATATTACCTAGAAAGAGTACAAAGAAAACGTGCTTTAAAACGTGAGAATGTGTTCACTTCAATATTGTCACAGTCTGAGTTGGAGTGTGGGTGTGTCTGAACCACCTGCATTCTATCCCCTGCAATCATGCCCACAGTATTTAAGTCTCAGTCTCTCTGCAATCCTTGCCAGATTGTCCAAGCCCTATATTCAAGCCTTGTCTTTGCCTTACTCTGTTTTGCTTTTTCTAGACCACGATTTTTTGCCAAGCCCTTGCCGGTACTCCTGCCCTCGCTGACTGCCTTTGGATTTTGCATTCTACTGTTTTGATTTTTTGCCTGCCCCTTGCCTGTTTTTGAAGTTTGGATTAAAACCCGTTTTTCCGTGACTTTTGTGTCTGCATCCTGAGTCCTTTCCACGCGTGCCTGACAAATATAACAAATTTCCCATTCCTTATAAATGATATGTATACTGTATAGAATAGATAACCCTCACCTCCTCCATGATTTTAACCATAAGGCCCCGATAAGCAAATCCAATGACCACACGAGCTGTGGACGTCTTCATCACAGAGACAATCCTCTGAAGTTCCACTGGGTTGGGGTCCATGGGCACCACCTCCACGTACGCCAAACAAGCCAACCCAGACCGGGCCAGCTCAGACTGCAGGGATCGGGCGGCGTTGTGTCCATAGTCGTTATCAATCAACAGCATTCCTACCCAGGTCCACCCCAACCGCCTCATAATCTGCAGCATAGCTCGCACCTGATTGGACAAAATGGAGAGATAAGTGTTTGGTTTAGGCCAGAGCCATAGAGTATAGACAGAGTTGTGACATTGAGGGGGCAGTAAACAGCCCGGTCACGTGGTTCATGTACTCGCGCGAGCCCATAGACTCCAATGCATTCCGTAAACGTCCGGTGTTCCTATTCGCCATTGGACTGGCCCCATGTAGTGAACGGAGTTGTCGTAACTCTGTTTTATACTCTATGGCTCTGGTTTAGGCTAGATCAGTGTTTCCCAAACAATGGGTCAGACGTTTTGCTACGTCTGTACTGTATGTATATTGTTATGTATTGCATTGTATACTGTTTATTTAATAATCTGTGCTCCATACCATGTGAACATGGTTGTGAGTTAAATAAATGAGTTAAATAAAAAATGATGATGAAGTAGGAAACGTACCTGGGGCACTCTGTATAAACCTAATATTCTAGCAATAGCAATAGAACTCGTTGAGGTAGAAGTACCCACAATTGATTGATTGATGAAGAGTCAATATGAAGAAATTAAAAAATCTGCACACCATTTGATGCTCCCAAAATATCTTTACTGGTAGGTAACGTTTCGGGCCGCAGCCCTTCCTCAGACCTTGCACAAGCAATAATACTCCCGATCCGATCACGTGATCGGAAATCGGGGCCCGAGATCGGGACATCCCTAGTATCATCAATATTATATCCATATCATATTAGACTCGATATTGTCTGTGATTTTGTGATATGGCATATGTGTTCCATAAAAATATAAATATCGGATCCATAAAAATCTGTATCGGCAGATACTCTAAATCAAATGATCGGAATCGGATCGGGAGCAAAAAAATGTGACCGGGACCATCCCTACTCATAACAAGCAAACCAGAGGTAATCTGCAATATCTAATTACACTCACTAGAGGGAGGTATTTCTGATGTGTGCGGAACATGTACTATTACAGTGATTCTCAAAATGGGGTCCATCCATCCATGGCCATATTATTTGGGGTTCCTGGTTTTGAGAACCAATGTACCACTACCGGCAGATCTATAGTCTATAGAAGTTCACCTGGAAGGCGTCACTTGGGATTGTTCTAAAGAAGGACAGGAACTGGTTCCGGTCACTCAGACAGGAGCAGGTGGCATAGTAACTGACCTGCAAAAGGCACAACACATCTGTTCTCTAATATCGCTGTTGTCGGGCAGAAACTTCCTATCTGCATATTCATAACCTTTTTTCGTAATATATCATATATATATATATATATATATATATATATATATATATCCTATATCATATTCTACATGCAGCTTCACACAAAAGCATCAACTCGCGAAGCGATACATTTTGAGCTTGTAGATCTGCTTTTGACATTTTCAATCCTGAAAAGTAACAGTTTTGGACACAAGGTTTCCACCCGACAGAGACGATATACTCAGTTAGGTCCATGCATTGTACAGTACGTATTGTGATCGACACATCGGTCGTTACAACAATGTTATAACTTATAATACAACATACATTGTAACAGGTGTGCAGAACATAATACATAACACATTTGTGTGTGTGTGTGTGTGGGTGTGTGTGTGTGTGCGTGCGTGCGTGCGCGCGCGCGTGCGTGCATGCGTGCGTGCGTGCGTGCGTGTGTGTGTGTGTTATTGTTATTGTTGTTATTGTTATTGTTATTGTTATTGTTATTGTTATTGTTATTGTTATTGTTATTGTTATTGTTATTGTTATTGTTACGACCATCCAGAGAGCGATCCTCCTTGCTACTGCTACCAGCCTATAAGCACTCATCCTGGGCATAGAAGTGGAGCTATGGAAGGACATCCTTCACTAGTGAATGATACTGTATGTTACACTTGGTTAAGTCATAGTGCACTTCACCATGATAAATTCACGATGAACGAATGCATGAGTTCATCCTTAACTACATGTATGAATGTGCATGCTGAATTAAAGTGTGATCCGATTGTGAAGTGATTTTCTTCAAGCTGCGCAAAATGCTTTATTTATCACATTTTAGATTTGGAAAGAAACAAAATGAACTAATGAAGCATAAAATAAGTCATGGTAAAAAAATAAATAAGGGTGTGTATGAAGTACCACATCATGTCACATGTGACATTTATACAGAGTAAAAACAAGAGTGTAAGTGTAAGTATAAGAAAAAGATGTGTATATTGGAGATGACTATCACGTTTTTTTATGTAAGAATACTAGGATTATGAAATTTAGACAAAAATACTACCTGCCAATATGATTATACAGTAGGCCTATAACCCAAACATCTACATTGAAATTAATTATATTACTGCAATCTGATAAGCCAATAAATTGGGTGCTTTTCTTGAAAAGTCTTCCGCTGTTCAAAGAAACAATGTATGCCATGCCTTTTGCTACGTCTGTACTGTATGTATATATACTGTTTATTTAAGAATCTGTGCTCCATACCATGTGAACATGGTTGTGAGTTAAATAAATTATGATGAAGTAGGAAACGTACCTGGGGCACTCTGTATAAACCTAATATTCTAGCAATAGCAATAGAACTCGTTGAGGTAGAAGTACCCACAATCCCGAGCACTGGAGGTGACCCAACACATCTGTCATCCAACTGGAAGCGCTTCTCTCTCCCGAGCAGTGACAATGCTGCACGGAATGCAACTCCAAGCGTCACACAGGTGTCATAGAGACTATAACCCAGAGTCACATTAGACAGTAGGTTGGTGTTGCTGTTGATCTCATTGATGGCAAATGCCATGGTCTGTGCAGACCTGAAGCCGTCGATGTCAAATCTAACACACACAATTTTATCTTATTGTCTTTCTCATGGCTTAAAGCCATTTGTGATTTGTGAAACAGCAGGAAAAGATGTACTGTAGCACAATATGTAGAATTGTATTATCTTTTCTACATACAGCAAACCAGTCACAGATTGAGACTTTATTAACCGTCGCTTTTAATGAAAGATGCTTCTGAACATGTATTCTAATAGTTTCACCAATTTAAACAATCTGTATTGCTAGTTTGAGCCCTTCAAATACTCTTTCATTCTTAAAATAACTAAGGAAGATTTCCTATCTATACTGTACAAGCTCACAATGTGTTGCTGCCATATGGTTGTAAGCTTGTAGAAGCTCACAATGTGTTGCGCTGCCATATGGTTGTAAGCTTGTAGATAGGCTATTTCCGGTGTGCGACATGCTGCCATTAAACATGTGCTGGCTTCTATGGAATCCAAATGACTGAAATCAATCATGGCGACTGAGAACTTTATTCCATGCCTGCTTGCTATTGTATTTGTGATACTCACGGATAGCAAGTGGGCTCCTGTTGCTTGGAGGTGAAAGACAGCTCAGGGTGGACAGAGGAAAGATGGATCTCAAACAGGCCACCCAGAACAAAGTCTCCAGCCTTGTAAACTCTGTTCAGATTAGTGTTCCTGTAACTCACAAGAAGAGGAAGGTGAGGAAGACAAAGCAGAGAATGAAGAGAACATCATCAAGTACAAGTACATGTATGAAAGCAGAGAAGCCATCATGACTGCCCTCTGTCTACCCCCACCTTCCCTTTCTAAATCCATATCCATTGTCAAGTTGCTGTGTTTTATACAGAGTGCTATGCCATCCCCTGTGCCACACTGACTATGTCAGTGCTTCTCAAAGTGGGGTCTGGGGACCCCTAGGGGTCCACTGACTTCGCTGATGACACATTGGAATACGCTCAGGCTCTCCTTCAGTCTCTTGAGCAGGCCTCCAACTGTGTTGGTCTTTATCTCAACGAGATGAAAACTGAATACGTAAATAATATATGCAAATCCAACAATAACCACATTATAAAAACACTTAACAACACTCCTTTGAAACAGGTTGATGACTACAAGTATTTGGGTTCATATATATCTTTCAAACTAGGAAGGGTATGGCCTGGTCAGCCTGCAATGACATGCATAAGATCTGGTCATCCCAGTTTAGTAAGATGTTAAAAGCAAAAATATTTAGGACGACCGTTGAGCCGATTCTACTCTATGGCTCCGAGACATGGACACTTTCAAAGAAACTAGAGAAACGGTTGGATGGCACTTACACCCGCCTTCTAATGAGAGCGCAAAATCTCTCTTGGAAGAGCCACCCATCGACTAATATTAATAGTAGTTAATTCACTAGGAAAGACCAAACATCAGACATGAGAACCTTTTAGATGGTTTATTGAATAGACGTGGAGTGTGGTCGTTTATGGACACGTCGCATGGGGGGGGGGGGGGGGGCATGGGACGTGAGGCAGATGAGGGTGAAGCCAGCATGGTCATCGAAGGTCATCACCACACGCAAGCGTGCGGTGTGCGGCTTAGATGGTCAGAGCACGGGACGTGGGCGACAGTGGGATTAGGTCCGAGGGGGCGTGGACCCAGATACTTTGGCTTAGGGGTCGAGGCGTGCGCCGTGCGAAATGTGAAACCCCCTCTGGAACCTGCAGAGAAGATGGGAGTAGGAGAGAAAAGGGAGGGAGGGAGGGTTACTGGAAACTGGCACACTGGCATTTTTTTAAACTTGCGTTTAAATACCCCCGGTGGTAGGTGAGGGGGGAGTGGCCAGGCTGGTTGGAGGTGGGTGAGTGGTTGGCAAGGGTGGCAAGGGTGGAGTTGGCAGTGGCAGGTGGGTTGAGCTAGGTTGTCATCTGCTTGGCCAAACCTCCCGAACCTCAGTTGTTCCAACTCCATTTATTAATTAATAGATTAATATACAGCAACCTTCCCCGTGTTTCTTCACTAGTCCGATCCAGAAGAACACAGTTTGCCGGCCACTGCTACAGAGCTGACAATGAGGTTATATCTTCCCTTCTTCTCTGGAGTCCTGCCTCAAAGCAGACCAGAGGTAGAAAACTGTCGTTCCCTGATGTCATCGCTAGGGACACAGGCATCAGTAAGCAGGAACTGGGGATGGCAATGAAGGACCGGGAAGTCTGGCGTGATATTGTGAAATCCACAATCTCGACCGTGGTTGAAAAATGATGATGAGGGGTCCTTGGGGGAGTTCCAGGGGGTCCCCAGCTAAATGGACCCTTATGGGTCTGTAACTCAGAGAGTGTACAAATGGGACCAAACGGACGCTAACGGGTCCATTTGTACACTTTGTACACACGTTTGTGTGTACCAAATTTGAGATGATTTGATTGGCTGAGCACGGAATGTGATGTATGATGATGTATGATGATGTACGACGATAAGAGCAGCCCTCACTTCACACAAGTGTGATTTTTTGAGGGGCGCTATAGCTCCTCCTATATTCAGCTATAGTGTAGATTCTTGTCCTAACACAAACATTAAATGCCATTGACAATGAATGGAGAATTTATGTCATATGTGGACGAGCAAATCAGCTATTTTCTCATAACACAAACATCTGCCCCAATTTCTCCACAATGGCCTGTTCTAGCGCACCCCATGAGGCTGACTTTTGCAAAACACATTTCTGTAGATTACTACAGTAATCTAGTAATGTGTATGACGTACACATTTCATCCATACAGTACATCACACAAGTAGGTGCGCAAGCACAAGTAGGCTGAGTCCTAAAGCTCTCTGCCGAGATCACCACTGCTGGTACTACTGCTGTTCTGAGCTCTAAAGCTCTCTGCTGCTGTCTGGGTACGACTGCTGCTCTGAGTCCCTATAGAGCTCTCTGTCTGGGTACGTCTACTGCTGTTCTGAGCCCTAAAGCTCTCTGCTGCTGTCTGGGTACGACTGCTGCTCTGAGTCCCTATAGAGCTCTCTGTCTGGGTACGACTGCTGCTCTGAGCCCTAAAGCTCTCTGCTGTTGTCTGGGTACGACTGCTGCTCTGAGTCCCTATAGAGCTCTCTCTCTCTCTCTCTCTCTCTCTCTCTCACACACACACACACACACACACACACACACACACACACACACACACACACACACACACACACACACACACACACACACACACACACACACACACACACACACACACACACACACACACACACACACACACACACACACACACACACACACACACACACACACACACACACACACACACACACACACACGTGTTAGCAAACGTGTGCCATGGGCATTTGAGAGACTAGACCGGTGCCTGCATGGTTGTAGAGCACCGTGTCCCTTTTATGCCTATAATGGAGATTTCTGTATCTGTCTCTCTGTGTCCCTTAATTCCTATATATGGAGTTCTGCAGGCTTGCCCAAATATGAAGTGCTGTCATGTCAGGCCACCTCCTTATAGGGGTGATCAGGTCCAGAGCCCAGGCAGAGGCTTTTGTGCTGGTTCTGGACAACTGGCTATCCGACAGACTTGACTGTCGAATTTGACAGACGCACGCACACACACACACACGCACGCACGCACACACACACACACACACACACACACACACACACACACACACACACACACACGTACTAGGGATGCTCCGATCAGGTTTTTTGGGACTGATACCGATCACTGATTGTTTTTCTCATGATCGGCCGATACCGATAGGTCCGATACCGATCTTGTGAAATGTTGCACATTTTTATATTTCCAAAATGATTATATGTCAAAACCCACGTCAAAACTGTTCCTATGTGTGGAGGAAGGGGAGAATGTTTAGGCCTGTGACGCCTGTCACAAAAATGCAAAATGATGTTATACTACATATATGTTTGACATTTATATCACTTAAATGGTGTAAAAGATCAGTTTCTCCAGATAGGGTAAATTGCCGATCACAGACAGGGTAAATGCAGATTACCGATCAGAGTGAATATCGGCCGATATGGCGGAGCATCTCTACGCACAGGGACTTGGTGCAGTACACTTGGGTAAATGTAGCCTACTACCGGTAGTTACTTTCCAATACTGCTGAGGTGTGAAGGAAAACAAGAGTGAAGCCTGAGGCATCTTCAGCTCACCAGATGTGTCCCCATATTGTGCTGTGAGGCAGAAACCATATATCTCAATATTTCAACCCCGTAAATGAATGCCCTACTACTTCATCATTCAAGAGTGTCGCACAGTTTTGGACATACAGGGTTTTCACCCGACAGCAATGGAATACAGTCCCTTAGCAGACTGAGGTGATCTGCCTGGCAGGCATCTCCACAAACACTGTTGTTTTTCATTAACCCAGGCCTTGAGAGGCCATTTAAACGACACGCAGTTGAAACATTACAATAACACCAATTAAACGAATTTAAACCTCACAAGGTTGAAACATTACAATACCACTAAGTCTGCCTTGCTAAATCAGCGTTCTGATTTAATTGCTTATATATCATAGAAGTGTATCAAAAGTGTAAGTGTCCTTTATATAAATGGCTAATTCCCCATGCAATGAATGATGTAGAGTAGACTAATGCAACTTCATATGGGAATGTGCCAAAATCTGTCTGTCTGTAAGAAAACCAACACTATAGGTTTTCATATACACTGTAATTTGTTCATTTAGTAATAATAATGTATTGGGCAATACAATAGATTTTCAGGTAGATTTCAGGTATTTAAAATAATAAAAAAATCTGTCCATTTAAAACATTTCCATGTTTTCCAGTTAATATTATAATATAGGGGCGCTCGTCATACATCCAATAAAAAATTATACTTCATGAATTAATGTGTCAACTTATGTTATATTATCTTTTAACCATGATACAATGTTTTAAAAAAAACTCATCTTTTCACCATGATCGTGTATAATATGACAACTGAATTTGTGATATATATATAGTATACGTATATAAGCCCCGAGCTGAATTAAAACAGTTGCACTGTGTTTTGAAAAGCCGATTTGCTCATCCACATAAGACGTACATTTTCCATTCATTGTCAATGGTATTTAATGTTTGTGTTAGGACAAACTAGCCAGTTTGCTCCTCTACATGACGTAAATTCTCCTTTCATTGCATGATGTAGAATAATGCAACTTCATATGGGAACGTGCCAAATCTGTCTGATGTGACACGAATTAAGGACAAAAAGCTGTATACCCCTCAAAAACAGAAATGCGCTTTTGGCAAAAAATGTTTATGAAAGAACTGTGGAAGGTGAAGTCAATAGTGTTAGCTTTGCAAGTGAACAATTACAGTAATCTGAGAACTATTCTAACTTTAATGTACATAAGTCTTGGTACAAGAATACACACACACACAGTTTAATTTGAAGATTTATTTTGTTTAGTTAAAGAACAAACAAAAGAAGTGTAGCATTCACCTAAATGTTATTCAAGGTGTCTGCTGCCCTTCTTTTGGTACATCCCTAAAGAATGTTGAGGTCAACACATTATTTTGTAAGTTTACTAAAGTATACCTTTAGTTTACACATTTCTATGCAGGACATTTTCTTGTACATTAGATTACATTGTCAGGATACCAATTTTATCCAATTAGAATAGAGATCTCATACAGAATACAGGATAAAGAAGTGAAATTGGAAGTGATTAAAATATAAATTGAACTGGAACATGAAGCTGATAAATCTCCTTTTCTGATTGGATGAAATTGGTATGTCTACCAAAGAGCAGGAGAGACAGGGAGATTCCTGCTAGCTATATATTGCTAGTGAGCAATATATAGCATTGATTATTATATAGCATTGATTATTATATAGCATTGATTACCATCAGAATTTAGAGCTTTCATATTTTCATATTTTAACCAAAGAAAATCACTTACAGCACCTTAAACTACCGATAACTGTAGATTGCTGGCTATGTTGACCTGGAGAAGAACACATAGGTCTGTAATTCAAAGTGTGTACATTTGTGCACTCTTGAATTATGTGGGTCTGTGGCCTAATGCATAGAAAACTGGGGGTCCTTGAAATTAGGCCAATATACTGGACATTTGACTTTTTGTTGTTGTGTGGCAGTTGTGCAGCCAAGTTTTAACCACTTACAACTTTTCTATCCCTGTACTTGTACCTGTACAGGCATGTCATTCTTGGTGAAAATGTTCAACAGTTAAACAAATACAAAAATTGCAGCTACAAGCTTGTAGATGTGGCATTGATTTGGCTCTTCTTGAAATCAAGCAGTTAGAGAATCCAGTAGAAGATTGGAGCAGTGAGTTCACATTATGGACCTTCTTCCCTTCTCTCTACGGCTTCTTCTTCTTCTTCTTCAGACCTCTGTTCTGCTGGGGTTTTTTACCGGGCTTCTGTTTGTTTTCACCGGGCTTGGCCATCTCTCCTCTGAACGAAGAAGGCTTCGCTGGACCTCTACTTCTCTCCTTCCCGGTCTGGTTCTTGTGAGGCCCTTTCGCCGGACCGCCCCTAAATCCTGCCTTACCAGGTGGCCCCTTCCTGGAGCCGCCGACATCTCCTCTCCTCCCCTCAGAACCTGCATGGCTCTTATTGGGGCCTCTGGGTGTCATGTTCTTCTTCACCTTCACCTTCTTCACAGACCTCTTCACCCGTACGGCCCGTCCCTCCAGCTCGCTGCCGTCCAGTTTGAGAGCCAGCTGCACCGAGTCTGCATTCTGCAACAACCAGTAGTGGAAAAAGTACTCACATTTTGTACTTGAGTAAAAGTATCAGTATCAATACTGCAATATATAAATACTCTGTTACAAGTAAAGGTCTGGAATTAAAAAAATTACTTGAGTAAAAGTACAAAAGAATTGGTATAAAAAAATGTACTTAGAGTACCAAAAGTAGAAAGTACTCTTTATGCAGAATGTCCCATTTCAAGTTTTTAAATGTATAAAAGTCATTTGAAAATAGCAGATCTACAAGCTCACAATGTGTCGCATTGCAATGCATTGGTGCTTATTCTTACCTCAAACAGGATGTAACCAAAGCCCTTCCCCATGCCAGAGTCTCTGTCTCTGATCAGACGCACAGCCTCCATGCTGCCGCACTCTTCAAAATGCTGCCGCATGGACAGCTCATTCATGTCTGCAAACATGTACAGTGCAAACATGTACAGCGCACACACACACACACACACACACACACACACACACACACACACACACACACACACACACACACACACACACACACACACACACACACACACACACACACACACACACACACACACACACACACACACACACACACACACACACACACACACACACACACACAGTTATGTAATAATAGTTTTATAATCGATTCCCATTTTGCCAACAATAGTGAAAATGACCTAGAGTTAAATCATGACTTACCAAATGGCAGATTTCCAACAAATATGGATCGTTTGTGGTCATGCTGCAAAATGTCAATATAGTCAGTATGTCCGTTCTTTATCAAATTGAATTTATAAAGTTCAACATGTAGTTGCAGCAACTTGCAGGTTGTGCTTTTAGACTTACAGATGTGTTTTTAGTGACACTGTCCACTCGGATATGCATGTTTTTCTCAATCTCCATTCCATTTCTGTAAGAACAGACATTAAGAACACATGATCAGCTTTTAAATATTGTTGTTACTGTCCTTTTATGTCCAAAACTGTTAACCAGACCCTCTTCTAGACAGCTCTGGCCCTATGAGCCACACAGAAATAAGAAGAAATAAGGTTTTCAAAGAGGGGTCCCGGTCCTTGACAGGTTTCCAGGGCGTCCCCGACTCCCCACTGCTCCCCAGCAACAATAATGTTTTCATATGGCATGTGAAAATGTTGCAGAATATTGCTTTAACTCTTCCACTCATCACTGAAGTTGCTTACATCTCTATGGCCTTGGTAACGGCTTCTTCATCTTTAAACACCACATAGGCATTGATGTTTTGTTTTTTGGGATGGACTTTGCGTCTGTAGGAATAAAAAAAAAAAAAAAAAAAAAGGTTTTATGGTACGAAAGGTCACAGCTGAATGTATTCAGAGTCTCACTACTTTACATGTAAATGAACATTTGATGTACATTGTACAAGAATATAGGCTTTGAAGTGCTTAAAGGAGCACCTCACCTTATCTTCATATAATTGGTCCTCACTAATAGTCATTATTAGATGGCAGCACCATTTACTCACTCTGAAGGCAGCTAGTTTGACTGTCACTAGAGAGAGAGAAACTTACTGGATGGCAGCTAGTTTGCGTGGCATGCTGGGGTCCTCTCGAACCTACAGGGATGGGACACAATAAATTAGTGATTCTCAACCTTTGTAACCTTTACAACCTTTGTAAGGACCCCCAGTTTGATTAAGCAATATTACACGAGAGGGGGTGGTTTAACCTCATTAATGCACGCCTGCGATGCTGCAGGGCGAGTTCAGAAAAAAACGCAGAAGTTTACAAATTATACAACAGTTACCCTTAAAACTAAGAAAATCGCTGAAAAAACATGTTTTTTAATGACAGATGCAGTCAGTACGACCACAAATGTCCCAAGAAACTAGCTAGCCTAGCCACCGAGTTTGCTGCGCTCTGGGAAAACAGAGCAGCTGAATTCTTTGTTTTGATTAGATGTGGAGTGGTGCTCGTTTGAACCACGGCTAGAAGGGTGTTTCAACCAATCAGATTGCTTCCTCGAAACGACCTGTTGTATAATATGTATTAGACCACGGCAGCTGGGCACTGGCGTTTCCAGCGTCCAGAAAGATAAGGCTGGCAGGGCAACTGTGTCAAGACACCTTGAACTAATGGCAAGCTCACTGACAATGTGGGAGCCAAAGCAACTCATTAAATTTCATTACAGAGTTTTTGTTGAATTAGTACCACCTTGAAAATTCATCATGAAACTGAGTAGCAGAGCAAAATAATATCAAAATATATCCAGGTTTACTGTGGAAACTAAAACTAAGATTAAAAGATGGTTTAAATGTAAACATGATTTATTTTCTACTTGGTTTAAAACAAAAAAATATTCCAGGTTAAAGCTTAATCCTTGTTGTCGCAACGCACCCTGAGGGTAAATATGGCACCAAATGGACCCATGTATGTAACCCATATTTGGTTCCATGTGTACACTCTCAGAATTACAGACCCATAATGGTATATTTTGTTCCTAATCAATGAATCTTTTAGCTGGGGACCCCCTAGGCTAGAACCCCCTCAAGGACCACTGGGGGTATGTGAATAATAAAACTTGGGTTGTTGGTTCTTACCACTGAGCGGAACCGGATCGACTCGATGGCTCCTTTGTCCCTGAACAGAGCCTGGAGTGTCTAAAAGAAGAAAAAGTAGAAGTCTATTGATTCTCCCTGGTGAATACATGTTTAATGTATAAAAAAGGCCCAACATGTTTTGACCTAGAAACGCCTTTAAATTTGCAATTAGCATTCATTATAAATGTTAACTATACACTTATGTGGGGTTATTGCTCACATGGTAAAGTAATCCCCATTAGGCATTTGGGTGCACAGTCTGTACATTTGGACATACAGGAAATTTGTCCTCTGAATTTACTAGGTCCACCACCCAGGGTTATGCACTGACAAATGATTTACAAGCTCAGAACAAGTCGCAGCGATGTGAGCCTGTAGATCGACTAGTTTCAATGCCATCCTAAAATGTTGTTGTCCTCAAGTATTACTCTGGTCATACAAATGTGTGTGTGCGTGTGGTACCTTCTTTGTGCAGCTGGGTGGCAGGTTGCCCACAAACACGGTCCTCTTCTGTTTGATCCTCTCCTCTGCCATTCTCTGCCTCTTCAACTTCCTCTTCTGCCACTCATCCTGCCCTCCACCATTGTCGTCGTCCGGTGCAGGCGCTTTCCTTTTGGCCTTCTTGCCTGCTTTGCCTCTTTCTTCTTCATCTGCATTCTGCAAGGAATTCTCCCTGAGGCAGAGAATGGTTGACATAAACACAAATTTTTTCATGCAACCAATTCATTATTTTATTGAATAAACACACCGGTAAACATTTTTGCATTAATCCCTCGCCTGGCCGGGCCATAACCATGTCTCACCTGATTTCCAGATGTTGATCAGCCACTGACTTTGGTTTCTTTCTCTGGTTGAGCGCGTCTGGCCGTGTAGCAGCTGGACTCTCCTTCTGCACACACGGCTTAGGAACAAGCTGTCGCGACAAAACCAAAAAACAATATGAAATCCCCCATATGAAACCAACGCGTTTGCATTGTGAAAATGTAGATCTGCTATGTTTTTTAAACATAAACGTTCAAAATTGGGACACATTCTGATTATTAATTTGGTTAACGGTTGCATAATTGCAGAGGCCCGATACCGATAAAAAAAAGCCAAATAATGGCCGATATATAACACTGATGATAGTGCTGTCAAAGTTAATCTATTAAGCTATCTATGAACAAATATATCTAAAAGGTTTAATGGCAACACAATTGTATACAATACTAATACAATGTAACTAGTGGGGGTCCCTGCTGCTTCATCTCTCTCAGCTAATAATAATAAAAATACATACACTTTATAGTGCTTTTCTGAGTACTCAACGTCGCAAACACTGCAGCTACAGAAATCAAATATGCATAACATGCATGGGAATGAGAATGCTGTTCAAGGCGTTTACCTTTGGAGGCGGGATAAACAAGACGGAGGCAGCAGGTGGCGGTGGCGCAGTGCTGAACAGAGAGGAGAGCGAGCCAGAGGCCATAGGCTCGTCTGGGAACAGGCTGCCCGATACCTGACCAGGTACATAGTCTGAAGACAGCTGTTCAGTGTGTTCACTAGAGAAACACACAGGAGAGACAGTCTGAACAGCTGTTCATGTTCACTACACAGCTCCATCTCAATGAATAAATATTGTGTAAAAGTGAATTTGCTTCCCTAATATAATTCAAAAAGTGAAACTTTCATATATTCTCAATTAACTGTGCATAAAGTATTTGAAACCTTTTTTTGTTTTAATCTTGATGATTATGGCATACAGCTCATGAAAATCAAAAAATCGTATCTCAACAAATTAGAATATTTTACGAGACCACTAAAATAATGTTTTTTTAAATGAGAAATGTCGACCATCTGAAAAGTATATTAATGTGTGCAGTTAATACTTGGTCTGGGCTACTGGGCTAACACATTATTTCATCAATGGGGCGTGGCATGGAGGTGATCAGCTGTTGTCACTGTTGAGGTGTTATGGAAGCCCAGGTTTGCTTTGATAACAGCTGTAAATGCATTTGTATTGTTCAGTCTTATGTCTCACATCTTCCTCTTCTTGACAATACAATCTAGATTCTCTGTGGGGTTCAGGTCAGGCCAGTTCGCTGGTCAGTTAAGCACAGTAATACTGTGGTCAGTACACCAGTTACTAGTAGTTTTGGCACTGTGGGCAGGTGCCAAATCAAGCTGGAAAGGAAAATTAGCATCTCCATGAAGGTTGTCAACATACTGAAGCACAATGTACTCTAAAAAGATGGCGGTGTTGAAACCATTGTTACGTTTTCACTGTCAGTGGATCAACACCAGCAGATAATATGGCCAAAATCATCACTGTGTTTTGTCAAGTCCAGAGTCTCAACACAACCATCTATTATGATATTTTACAGTACTGTGTGCCTCCTTACATTGACAAGCTTTATGTTGATGCTGATCTCAGGTGGCACTTGGCACCTGCCCACAGAGCCAAAACTACTAGTAATGGGTGTACTGACCATGGTATTACTGTGCTTAACTGACCAGCCAACTGGCCTGACCTCAACCTCACAGAGAATCTAAGTTGTATTGTCAAGAGGAAGGTGTGAGGGTGATCTATGGCTGTGTATCTGGATTGGAATACATGAAATGTATATGTAATAATAATATCACACCATTCAATGGCTAGTCTGAAGACAGATACGGAGTTCACTATAGAAACACACCGTCAGAGACCGTCAATATGACCATCCTAACTTTTAGTCCTAACTTTTCAACCCACAAACTTTCCAACCACTTAAAATCTGTTAGTTTGTGTCAGTGCTCAGCATCCAAGCCACATGTTTCTCTCCTTAACAACAATCACTTACTGTCTCTCTCTCTCACACACACACACACACACACACACACACACACACACACACACACACACACACACACACACACACACACACACACACACACACACACACACACACACACACACACACACACACACACACACACACACACACACACACACACACACACACACACACACACACACACACACACACACACACACGATGTACTTGATATAATGTCACAAAATGACGAACCTCTCTGGGCGACTTTTCTTTTTCATGGTTCCTTCCAGTAGATTACACTTACACAGAATCAATTATACAGAATCTACTGATCTACCAGACCATCCGTGTGTTCTACAGATTTAAACGAACGGAATCTACTTCGACCAGACCATCCGTATGTTCTATGAATCGAATAAACTGAATCTACTTCGACCAGCCCATCCGTATGTTCTACAGATCTAATAAAGAATTTAGTGAATCTTCTTCCAGCTTCACACGTTGTTTGCATGGAAGTAACGGTCCGTCGCCGCAATGCTTCCGACCCGGAAACTGGAATACAGAACGCCACTAATGAAAGGTTCCGATAGTTCCTGGTTTTACTTTATTTTTTATTATTTCATTTAATTCTAACGTTGATGCGCTTTAATTTACTGAACAATCACATTTTGTTAGATGTTGAGCAAAATATTCTAGTGTTGGTGTCTATTGAAATTATGAGCGAAAATCATGGCGAAAATGTTTTGATCGTAATAGAAGCTAGGTGCACCGTCTAAATAGATCCTTTCCGGTCGTCTATGAAGATGTAGTGACAACCACAACAACAACGTTCGGAGAGCAAATTTCCAGGAATCGGCAACATTCGCCAGGTAATTAATCATACTGTATGACTTATAGTCTTCCTTTCACACGCAGACATGATTTATTTACCTTCGATTGGAGTAAATAAACTGGGCATCTCTTTAAAGGCTGGGTGACATTTATTTATAAAGCCATTTGGGATAAGCCCATCATGACTGTGTAACAACAGCAGCTAGAGTGGGCACCAGGTGGGCACTGGGCAGTCTGGGCATGGCACCTAAAGCAATAAAGAATTTAGAAAATGGTCAGATGTACTGCACACATGATTTGAACATGCATCATTATTATCAGACCAAAATGTACCCTTAGCCTTAAACCTCTTCTTTATTCCCATAATGCCGAAATATTAGGCCTTAAAATGTCAAATGTTCAACTCATGTACATACTTTACATGAGTTATTACAATGCATCATGCATGTTACAGCAGTGGTTCTGGGCAACAAAATGAATGTTGTTTTAAACTGACTTTCAGGTTGGATCAGCGTTTATTTTGAGTGCTTGGCCTACTGTCCTCCTCGCACTACTGCTTGTAGTAATCTGATATTTTGGGACAGGCCAATAAATTAAGCCAGATTTATACTTTGTCGCATGTTTGTCTGACATGTTATTCTGGTGCTAGAAAAAGCCTCATAACCTTTAATATAGCATATAAACTGATTTGTGTGCCCGTGGTGCTTTGGCTGCTGAATTATAATAATAATAATACAGAATCATTAATGTTTCAGAGTACACTGCATTTCAATGGGAACCGACCAGATGTCTGCTGTGGACACTGAAGTTCCGTCTGACGCACTGGGCAGGCGGGTGTCTTGTGATGGAGAACGCGCCACGGTTCGGTTTGTGGGAACCGTCCCTCCAACTAAAGGTGAGTCAGCTAAAACTTTGTGCGATGTCTGCAGCAGGTCAGACACTTTAACCCATTCTATCCGGGAAAGCATCTGTGGCATTGCATATTTTAGCTATATATATATATATATACCTTTTTTTCCTTTTTTTGTATTCCAGTATTTTTTGTGGCTTTCGCCTTTATTTTATTTTATAGAGGGATAGGTATACTATACAGTAGGGACTCTGGTGCAACGCACAGGTCCTGGGCCTGGTGAGAAGTGAGAACAGGAGTGGACCTGGTGAGACGTAGGAGGGGCCCGGACAGGAGACAACCCACAGAGCCTAGTCCTTCCATGCTCCAGAAGTGTACCTCCCAGCCCTGGCAGAATAGTTCTGGAGTAGTTCCAACGGATTGTGTGGCCCTGGTTTTGCCCTAGTGGGACTGATTGAGGGTAGCTACTGGGACGTAAGTCGGAACTTGATCACCCCGGCTGGGTCTCCTGAGTGAGGGGTATGGTAAATGGTAAATGGTGCATTTATATAGCGCCTTTATCCAAGGCGCTTTACATAGATTGTGCATTACATTCACCCATTCACACACACATTCATACACCGATTGCGGCGGAAGCCATGCAAGGTACCAACCAGCACATCGGGAGCAATTTGGGGTTCAGTGTCTTGCCCAAGGACACTTCGACATGTAGCCAGGAGGAGCCGGGATTCGAACCGCCGACCCATGGATCATTGGACGACCTGCTCTACCTCTTGAGCCACAGTCGCCCGGTATGATGTTAGTAGACCCGAAACCCCGTTGACCTCAGGATACATCACTGAGGATACATCCCAGGTGCATCCATGCGATGTATTTTTAGTTATAGGCTGACAGGAAATGGGGGGGTGACACGCAGTAAAGGCCGTCGGGATCAAGAGTCGAACCCGCGGCACACTGCCAGACTGGATTACCAGCCAAGGTGCCCAGGCGGCGACGCCAGCCACCCGGGCCATAATATATAACATTTATAAAAGAATTGCAGACCCATTACTTTTATAAATGTTGTTGATCTAAGAGGATATCGCACCAGAGGAGTCAGAGCGCGATTGCAACAAACCACATTATTTTGTACTTTGGCTATTCAAAAATAGCAGATCTACAAGCTCATGAGCTATGAGCTCATGAGCTTGTAGATGAGCTTGTAGAGCTATATCTATGAGCTTGTAGATGTGCTATTTTTGAAGATTTGGCAATCTGCATATGACAGTCGAAACAGAGCAGTAAATAGCAACTTAGCAAGTTGTTTGACTAGTCGTGGTAGGTTCTGTACATGGCCTGGACTTACAGTATGAATATGCAGCAGACTAGCCTATATCTATTATCTGTATCTGTACCCAATGTTTCTTATCATTTTAAGTAACGGTTTGTACTTTATTGGAAATGCTAGCAAAGCTGCTGCTGTCTCTGGTGCCTGATTTTCCCCTGCTTTTGATGGTGAATTTCAAGACATCTGATTCCTCACTGATAGTGGTCAGCAATATCTACACAAGTTTCCCTTCAATCACAATCGTCATTAATTGTAACTGTAACTATCTGTAACGCTGGAGCGAACACACACACACACACACACACACACACACACACACACACACACACACAGGTTAGAAAAAAGGGAACAGTATAGAGGGGCCTCTTTTACAGAGGCCCGAATTGCAGCCGCCTGTAAGTGCATCTTTGATGTAATGTTGAGAAACACTGTAAAGTTGAGAAACACTGTTTGATTTGTTGTGTTTTCAAAGGGCTTTGGCTGGGTGTGGAGTGGGACAACCCTGAACGAGGCAAACATGATGGAACCCATGAAGGAGTCCAGTATTTTACATGCAGGTACACACTAATCATTACAATGTATACTGCATCGTTAATTTAACGTTTAACAAGTTAAATGAGTCAAGTTAATTCAAGTTAAATGTGTTTATATATATAGCAACACATTTTCATAACAAACATAGATAGACTCAATGTGCTTCAAAACAAAAACAGAAAATACAAAGGTCAATGATGATGAAAATATATTATAATTACATTGATAATTGATTACAATAAAGTAACAATGCAATAGTAAGGAATAAGACAACTGCACACTGTGAATTTAGGGCCCTATTTTGAGTGTCTTAAAGGACAACTTTAGTTTTTTCAACCAAGGTTCATGTTTTAGGTTGTTATTAGTGAAAGATGAGTGTTAATTTATTTTTCTTTATTTTTGACAGGGGGCGGGAGCATTCGAACATGGGGCTAAATATGTATTTTTTTAACAAACTTTATAGTGATTTATTTTTTTATTATTTACTATAGTCCTACTAGACCCCAGGAAATTACATCTGGCCACAAAAGATCACGGGTTGTATTGATTGTGACAAACTGACATACTGAGCCTACGACACACAGTCATTACGGTCATCTAGTCTACTAGAAATGAAAGCATGAACCAGTGTGCTGTCATGGTGTCTCCTCCCATCTGACCAACCAAGGCATCCTAACGGTGGCTCGTTCGTCCGCCCTAAGAAGGCCAGCTTCGGGGTGGACTACGTGGCGGCCATCAGGGAATTGTCCTCCACCCTGGAGGACCATGAGGAGAACGTGGATGACGAGATCAGGTACAGTAAGTCACAACGTCATGTTCTCAGAACCAGTTTTAGGGTGTAGTCTGTGTGGGCCTGGAATGTCATTCATGCTTTCATTTAACATATACTGTAGTATTATGATCAGTGACATGTCAGGATGTTGACAGGAAAGAGGGAGAGGAGAAAGCTGGAGCAGAGAGTGTGGGGCATCAAGGCCACTGTGACCTCAGGATTTATCTTTGACCTTTGCAGGACATAAGGCCAATCGGAAGGGGCCTCCATCAAATTCCTGCCTGTAAAGAAGGAAGGGATACATTCTATCTATGACATGGAAATGATGCACCGTAGATGCACTAGGGAGGCAAACTGGAGCCTGACATTCAATGGAATGCATTGATGTCAGTGAGAGCTGGCTGGACCAGCTTTATGAAGAGACTATATATTTTTTAATGATTTGTCAGAAAAGAAAACACTTTGATTTCAGCAGGAAACAATATGTCTTTCTTTTATTTTCCCGAAACGATTATTTTATGTAAAAAATTGTGTTTACCGTAATTTCCGGACTATAAAGCGCACCTGAATATAAGCCGCACCAGCTAAATTTAGCTGGTGCTAAACAAATGTGTACATATACAAGCCGCACTGGACTATAAGCCGCATAGAGGCCATAGCCGGCCATAGAGATAGATTTAGAAGGTCCCCTAGTGGCCGTTAGCTGTACAAATCCATAGATTAGCCGCACCAAGGTTCAAAGCATGGGAAAAAAGTAGCGGCTTATAGTCCGGAAATTACGGTAATTATTCATGCACTTGTCCATCCGGCTCCCGTTGACGTCAATGCAGTCCATCAAACACTTGGCTGGTAGTTTGCCTTCCAATGCGACAAAGCTGGAATTGTCAGACCAAGAAAGTGACATACAGTATGAATTGCATTTTTATAGCGCTTTTCCAAGTGCTCAAATTGCTTTACAATGGTTCATTCATTCATATATTGGGAGGTGAAGCGGCGAACAGTCCACGCCAGCGTCCTCACTTCCCACATTCACACACCAATGGTGGCAAGCTCACACGGACCAACTCATTGGAGGCAATGTAGGGTTCAGTGTCTTGCCCAAGGACACCTCGACATGTGGAGGAGCCAGGATTCGAACCGCCGACCCAGGGATCGTTGGATGACCTGCTCTACCTCCTGAGCCACAGCCGTCCTAATGTATGCGTTGTTTCCTGTGTTGCAGTATGTTTGTGTCCAGATTAAAGAGCCTTCAGGTGGTGTCCTTGACGATGAAGGACGTCTATGGTTCTTCTGACTCTGAAGACGACATCAGGGCAGTCACACCCGGTAACCTTTTAATAACGCTCTACAATGTGTTGGTTTTCTCTAAAAATGCAGAGAAATCAGGAAATAGGGAAACAAATCTATAGTAGAAAATGAAAACATTTTTACCAAATTAAACCGCATTCTTCAAATCATTTTATATCTTCAAAAATAGCAGCTACAAGCTCACAACCCATCGCAGCGAAACACGCTGTGAGCTTGTAGATCAGGGGTGACCACACCTTTTTGACATGAGAACCACTTTCAGAAAAACACAGTTTTTTTTTGTTCTCTTTTTTAAGTTAATTTCTTTTTTTCTTTTTTTAAAAGTTTTCTACTGTGTGCGTGCGTGCGTGCGTGCGTGCATGCGAGCTGACAGGCACTTTTAGATGTCAATCAATCAAATCAACTTAATTCAAGTGGCAGATCATAATTTAGTATTACAATCAGTGACAGAGGGGAGAGATGAGCAGGTCAGGACTTAATTGATCAAGTGTTGACCATCTTTTCTTCTCGCCAGATGTTCGCACTCTGGACCTGGCCGCTAACCTGTTGAGCAGCTGGGATGATGTGGCAAACATCACCCAACACATGGAACATCTGCAACAGCTACTGCTCAGGTGTGTGTGTGTGTGTGTGTGTGTGTGTGTGTGTGTGTGTGTGTGTGTGTGTGTGTGTGTGTGTGTGTGTGTGTGTGTGTGTGTGTGTGTGTGTGTGTGTGTGTGTGTGTGTGTGTGTGTGTGTGTGTGTGTGTGTGTGTGAGTGAACCATTTGCTTCATTGCTTATTATTACAAATAAAAATCATGTATCAGACAACACCCCAAAGGGAAACCATTGGAGCTGTGCAGAAAGAAACAAGGACTAAAGAATGATCAAATAAAGTAGAAAGGCAGTTTAAATGATAGTTGTGATGATGTCCTGTGATTTCTCTTCAGTGACAACAGACTGCGTCTGCCCTCTGACCCCCTGGCTCAACACGCATTCTCCAGTCTAAAGATCCTCTCCCTGCAGAACTGCGCCCTCACCTGGCCACAGGTACACATTGATTAGTCAAACCCAATGGCCCTACTTTGTCAAACAACAGTGTTGCACAAAAGTAGCGAAAACTCGTTGTGAGCTTGTAGATCTGTTATTCTTTAAGCCAAAGTATAAAATAGGGGTAAAGCTGATTCCATATTAACAAACTTTGCTGAGGACCCCCTGGAACTGTTGAGAAGCCGATCTACAAGCTTCTGTCTGTGGAACCGAGTCAAACAAAATGTTATGCCCCAACCCTACATTCAAAGTGCTTGTCACTGGGTGGGGGGCCAGTTCAAATATGATTATGTTGGGGGGCCACGGCCTGAAAAGCTTGAGACCACTGTCCTCTATAGGACCTATACAGTTGTCTTTCTATAATTGTGTCTCATCTGTTTTTCTTCTCCACTGGGTGCAGCTCCTGCAGTGCGCCCCCATGTGGCCTCAACTGGAAGAGCTTTACGTAAAAAACAATGACATCACACAGCTGCAGAGGTGACACCCATCAATATTCAACAACTGTTTTGTCTTCAAGGTTCATTTATTTGTGTTTTTTCTATTAATTTGGTCATTAAGGTCCACAGAATGAGAGGTCTGCTCTGCCACATTTTTTTTATATCACACCATAGACAACCAATATAAAGTTTCCAAATTTCATCATGCTTTAAGTAGCATGTGACGTGTCAAACTAGGAGGTTTTCGTGATTCTGAATCCATTCCAAGCATTAGTTTTGCACAGAAAACACCCCTTCACCTAAAAACTGCCATAGCCGTCATCACAAATGTGATGAGGTGGCTATGGCTGAAATTAGGCAAAGGAGTGTTTTTCATGCAAAACTGGATTCAGAATCATGAAACCCCCCTAGTTTGACACGTCACATTCACAATTTGGAAATCTTTACCTTATATTGGTTGTCTATGGTGTGATATACAAAAATGGGCATAAAGGTTTTTCGCTGTGTTTCCGGCAGAGCAGACCTCTCATTCATTCTGTGGACCTTAATGACCAAGTGAATAGAAAAAACACAAATAAAAAGTATGTCATGACATCACAGGTTAATCTCTATTCCTTGAGCTTTTGGGCCTGTGGCTCCCCGGCTATGGGGGCAGCAGTGTTGAACGGGAGGGGTAGGACGAAGGCTCTACGTCCTTCTGATGGGGCCTCCTCACTGGCAGGTGGCTCAGTCAGTAGCATACAACATCAGTGACAACACCCAGATATGTGTGTGGGGATAAATCAGGGAAAAAAAGGGATAGAAAGCAGTAAGCACCATAGAGTGCGAACACCAAACAAGAGAAGTAGTCATCGACATTGATCATAGTTATCTATACTTTTTTCGACAATTCGACACAACTACAAAAAATGGCAACACAATACATTCAATATAACAACTTTACATACCAGACCATAAACTACTGCAACTATTCAGAGACTCCTGTTGTTCTGTCTGATGTCTGATGAGAGCCCATTAATCAGTTTAATTGATTGATTGATGTTTGAGGGACAAATGAAATGAATAGTTATATCTATCTTATGTCTTCCTTCCATCATTTGAAACTGCTGTGTGTTTTGTAAAGGCCGGTGGGGGTCCTGGAGTCTCTGAAGCTGTTGGATCTGTCCCACAATCAGTTGGTTGAGGACAGCATTCTGAGTCTGTCTCAACTGCCCAGGTACTGTGAAAACCACTTTCACAAAACTCTTTCATAGATAGATAGATAGATAGGGTTAAAGTGGTTAAACCGATTTGGATGTAATATTAACCCAGAGGTCCTTGAGGGATGCCAGGTGGTCCCTGGCATCCCTCAAGGACCTCTGGGGCTCCCCGTCCACCACTTGGAGACCCCTGCAAAGTGTAATGTGTGTTCCATTATGATGGACACAATGCTAATGAACAATATGAAAAAAACTAAACTAGGACATAATGTTTAAATATCAAATGTTATCATATGGCCCGTACATATCATGCTAAAGCTTATTTAGGCACATTATCAGACAAATTACTTTAATGATTTAACTGTCAAGTCTTCATTGTCTCCTTCTAGACTGGAGTACTTGAACCTGTCCAAGACTGGTCTGTCTGTCCTTCAGTTCACTGATGTACCTCCTGGTAAGTCATTTTGTTGTCCTTGTCCTGTCTGATGTTTAGTGTTCAGAATATGCTGCTGTATTGATTCAACCACAGTGATTAGAAAGTGTGTGTGTGTGTGTGTGTGTGTGTGTGTGTGTGTGTGTGTGTGTGTGTGTGTGTGTGTGTGTGTGTGTGTGTGTGTGTGTGTGTGTGTGTGTGTGTGTGTGTGTGTGTGTGTGTGTGTGTGTGTGTGTGTGTGTGTGTGTGTGTTGTTTAGGTAGTAAAACAGCCATGTTCCCAGTGTTAAACACTCTGCTACTGAATCACAACAACATTTCTGAGGTGAGACCCCTGTTACTCTGATTACTATCAAATCAATATACAGCTATTTAACACTACTGTTACAGAACAAACACTATAGCAATGATTACCACAATAGGGCATACTGTAGCAGCAGTGGCACTACTGAAAAATCTGCCATTCATTTTTCTCATAGAAATGTACAAAAATATTTATATCAATTGTTTTAAGCCTAGAATCAAGCCATGAAGGATCCTAGTGATTCATGGCCATAAAACCTTTGATTCTGTGATTATTATTATTATTATGAATATTTAATTATTATTATTATTAATTTATTACCCTTATGTATTTATTTTTCACAATACAGACTTCTACAACAATCTGTTTGATCAACCATAGTAACACAGACCCCTTTGTTTCCTTCAATCCTTTATACACACACACACAGTGGTGTGTAGTGAACGAGCTGGACAAGTTGCCGAGTTTGGTAGAGCTGTCGTTTCGATACAACCCCCTGCTGAGCCGAGAGAAGAACCTCCAGACCGCAGACCTGCTGCTGGTGACCAGACTCAGCCAGCTGACCACTCTAAACAAGTCCCAGGTCAGTTTGTGCACGTGTGTGTGTGTGTGTGCACTTTACTGAGTACCAAATGTATAGTGGAATTTGAGAAATACACATTGTACACAAATTACATATTTGGTTTGGGGTTAGGTTTAGGGATTGTGTGTCTGTGAGGGACCAGAGTTGGTCGGCAATGAGACACCAGGATTCTTGCGTGATTTTCTTAAAAACGTCTTTTTTGTCTTTTATTTTCCACATGAAACATGACAAATAACAAACATTAATTCTAGGCCTAAAACAATGAGGACAAACTGAACTTACGTCAAGACTGAACTAACCAAAATGAGACCTGAGGGGAACATATATAGTGGGTGATCAAACCACTATTGAAACACAGGGGAAGACAAATAATAACATTTAAACATACCGGTACTACAATTCACTACAACATAATCCACTACAACACGTCACTAAATCATAAACAAAATAAACATAATTAAACTGAAATATCAAAATGCATTTCTTCAAAATCATTATAAATTCAAACATAAATCCCTGCCCAACCCCAAAGCAAAGGGGACATGGTGCAGTCCAATTACCCAGCTCCTTATAAGCCAATCTGAAGCAGCTGGCCCTTCTTTCTGTGACCAGCCATTTAAACTCCAGTACTCAACAAAACATTAAATAACTCCTGATAAAACAACTTGGCATTTGACAAAATACAACATATGGATGTGCACTCCAGTCTGTAACTTTATCACCACAATTGTAATAAACAGTGTGTCATTCAACCGGTTGTGTTGTGTGTAGTCCTTTATGCATGTAGATGTAGTAGTGCTGAAAATAAATATAAACTCAAATAAACCGAAAAAGACAAGTTTCCACCATGCTTTACCAACTTTGTGTGGCCATCATATGTGGCCCTCAGTGTCTCATGCACTGATAAATACAACTGATCTATTATACTACTATAAACTGCTAGTCTTTGCTATGACCCAGCCAGGGAATCGAACCCCAACCTCACAGTCTTAGGGTGGACACACCATTGTGCTGGAAACGTCACAGTCACCTTATGGTGCAATAAAAAGGCATATATTACAGCATTGGAGCCCTCAGGGTGCGAGCGTCTTTATTTTTTATTCTTGTATACTGCTCACCGATCAGCAGTCAGCACCTTTTTTTTCTGGATACTGCACTATTGAAGTTAATAAATTGGTTCTTTATACTTTTTTCTCCTGACTTTATTTGTTTTCTGTTTATTAAAGAGCTGGAGAGACAGGGATACTGAACAAACGCTGTATAACAATGATTGCAATCAGAATATAGGGCTATTTGACAAAACACTTTTTGGTTTAAACCAAACACATCACTTACTGTAGAGCACCTTTAACCACCATACACACAGCTAATGTTTTCTCTGTTACCATGACGACCGACAGCTCACCCGCGAGGACCGGAGGGGGGCGGAGCTGATGTACATTAAGATGTTTGGGGAGGCGTGGCTTCAGGCCGGGGGCCACAGAGATCCCGAGAAGAGCCGACCGAGCATGCAGTTCACCTCGGAGCACCCCCGATTCCACACTCTTATACACAGTATGTTCTGGTTTATTTATTTATTAATTAGAGCTAGACCGATATAGAGATCGCTTTGTCTAACATACCCAGCAATTATTTGACCTTTTTTTAATGACATTGGTATCGGCAATTATGCAGCCAATGTTTCCAGAATTGTAACCACTTTCAACCTGGTGCCCCTAAATTGGGCATATCGTCTTGGGCGAGCAATTTTCTAAAAACCTTTCAAACACAGAACAAAAACTATTTTTTTCGTCCTTGAAGCCTTTTTTCAATAAAAAGTGGGGGGGGAAAACAGCCAGTGCAGATTTTGCATCATTATAGTCAGGCTAATGCAACCTGGTTTGTAATTTAATTTAATTAAGCACAAGCACAAGGTTGCTTGTCAGATTGTAGATCGGAAAGCTTTGAATTTTCTATATTTTCCAAGTATAGAACAAAATGTGTTACCCAGGTCGTGATCATGGCAGAATAAAAATTAAAAAAGACACATACACTACATAAAAAAACTACTAAACTCTAGTAATACCAACATATTCAACATATGAAGTGAATATGATGCATCATGTTTGTCTTGTAGAGTACGGTGCCCCAGAGGAGAGTGAACTCAAGAAGCAGCAGCCATTCGCTCTGAAAAACCAGCTGTTGAGTGAGTCCAGTTCTCCCACCCACTTCAAACCTACATATTTATGCCAGTAGTTCTCAAAACGTTAATTTCAAGGACCCCCAGTTTGATATGCATTAGGCCACGGACCCCATAACTCTGGGAGTGTACAAACGGAACAGGTCCATTTGTACACTCTTAGAGTTGCAGACCGGTAAGGGTCCATATTTTTGGTTCCTCTCGAGCTACTCTGTAAATTGTATGTCTGCTGTCTCCCTCTTTTGGCAGAGAGAGGCAATTGCAATATTGTCTGAAGTACAATAAAGACAGCGTGCATCTAAACATCTCCATAGAAGAGTAGGAACCACTGGGTGTTCACTAGTTGTATTGTGTTAACATACTCTACCATACAGATTGGCTAAAAGTAAAAGCTGCATTGTATTTAATTGAAATAAATCCTGGATTATGTAGCTTTAAATTCCAATCGAAGACAAGATGTCAGTCTGTCCACTGCTGCTGCTAACTGTTAAAGCTGTTACTTTTGGACATAAACATTTCATTTCAAAACCACAGACCTGGCTGAAACATCAAACATAACGTCTCATGTTTCTTTCTGTCAGATATTACCTTTGTTTGTCCAGACGAAGCCGACCGAAAACCCATCATCAAGAAACTCCCAGGTAAGGAAAGATGCATCAGAATCCTTTTTATTGTATATATGTTTGCACATGTTGGTGCATTACACCTAATAACAGTATAGAAACATCTCTATTTACAAATATTGTCTCAGCATATAAATGTAATTAACTACAAAGATAATGTAATTTTAATAACCAGTGTATTGCTTTATTCACTTAAATGCTTTCCCATCCAGACTCCATGCTGGTTCAGAAAGTGAAGGGACTGTTGTATAGACTGCTGAAGGTCCCTGGAACGCAGATCCAACTCTCCTACACCAACTCAAAGGTATAAGCAATCATAATAATAAAAACCTGACTGCCATGGTTGTGGATTCCATATTAGCGTTTTTTTATTAATTTCATTTTGTTGGCGTCATACTATGCACTCTTTATAGTTTTCATGATGTAGTGAGACATACGTTTTATTTTGTCTCTGTCTGGTGGAAACTTCACATGTCCATAACGGTTACTTTTCTAGATTATAAAACAAACATAAAAAACACCAAAAATAGCAGATCGACAAGCACAAAACGTGTCAAAAATGTGTGTGTGGAGGAATTAATTGGCATAACTGATTGGGTAAAAAAGCATACCCATGTCATAATTGCCAGCTTCAGCAAGCTCTCGTTTATGAACATCTATAATCAGTTTGTGCATCTGCCTCAGCTCACGGCTTCACGTTGCAACGTTCAGACTAAGTATGGCTTTTATGGGCAAGTCTCCCATTGGCTTAGAGGCATCCAAAGTCTCCACTACGGTCGCTAGTAGAGTTAGATCGACATGTTGTTGTCCAGCCGCTTTTCAAGCAGCTGGCAAAAATAAACTTACTATACAGCACTTATAATGCTCCAAATGTCATACTCTACTATAAAGAACGCTTTAGTTTAACAGTTGTTCCGGTTTGTTTTCTCAGATCGAGGGCACAGAGATTGAGATCGACAACGACCTGAAGTCTCTGCAGTTCTACTCCATTGAAGATGGCGACACGGTGTTGGTACGCTGGGCCTGAACGCAACGCACCACTGGTCAACACGTACACTGCATACTGTTCACCACATGAACCCCTAGTGTCCCTAGCCGAAATTGACGCTCTGCAAGCTCACAATGCATTACATATTTCCAGGCAAAGATATGTAGTGGAGATAGGAAAAAATGGAGGGGGACAAAATAGAGTTCAGAAGTGGGTTGCGCATATACAGTTTGTCGCTGGTGCTGGACACAGTAACAGTTCAAATTAAAGAATAAAAGTCAACAGCATTGTTCCTAAAAGTGTTTATACAACGTTTCGGCCACACGTGGCCTTCCTTACCAAACCTGATGAAGGGGGAATCCGATCAACTATTGGCTCTTTTTGATTGCAAGAGATCCGTGCCACGTCATTACAGGTTCTGGTCTCCATACACTATGGCTTTGTTTCACATAAGGTTCTGGGTGTGTTTCCATACACTGTGGCTCTGCATTTGTTTGATAATATCACAAGTTAACAATTTCATTCAAATCTAGGTGTTGGCTCGGACACCTGTCCATATCATAATATGGACAGGTCAAAACTTAAATGAATATTTATTTTAAATTGAAATCTCACATAAATCAGGAACTATTGGTGGACAACAAAACACTGATTAATACATTCAGAAATCAATAATAAAGACAACTACAACCTAACTAAGTATCTTAACAAAAGAAAAGGATGGGCTGGTCAGTAACAAAAAGGTGGGGAGTCTGGTGTGCCGGTCGCACACACCAGACCCCCATAAGCTGCCAAAACAAACAATAAAGCTAAACTAACCAGGAAGAAAACGTCAAATCAATACTCAAAACCAGCCCATCTGAAACTGAAATGAAAAACAAAGGGGAGACACAGAGCTGGCAACAGCTCCTCTTTACAGCCTGACACTAATCACTCATGAAGTACAGCTGTCAGCTGGGACAGGGAGGAGCAGCAGGTGAATGACGTGTGCGTGTCCAGTGTCCACAGCAGCATAGATCACAGCAGCACACTGTACCAGTGGTCCCCGAGTACCCGCAGGGACAGAGAGACTCATGATAGACACACTGCTGTGTGAGTAGAGAGTGTGTAGACTAGAGTGTGCAAGCACATAACACTAGGTCAACTACTTCAAGCCTATACGCTTATGTGTCAACATTTTAGTTTTAATAGCAGATATGCAAGCTCACAATGCAATTTGTGATACAATTGTGTTGTGAGCTTGTAGATGGGCTATTTGCCGTACAGGTACAGTTCAGAAGATATTTTCCCCTCACCGGCTCACCCCCATAATTTTGTTTTTATTTTTACAAATGGAACCCCAGTTGTTTATCCAAACAAGGCATCGTCCATGTAAACACACGACACGCTTCTGCTGCTTAACTTAATGTTGTTGGAATAGCTTGAGTCTCCTCTATCCTTATTGATTTACAATGTTTCAGGGGATTTTATTTCTTATTTGCTTTTTAGGGGTGGTCTTCGTATAAGCCCACTTTCAGTTTCATATCTTTTTCTTGCACATGTCTTACTTGTCTTACTTTTTGTATTTTTCTTTTATCTGTATACTTACAGCATTTTGTGGAAATAATAAACATTCAACTCTGTTGAGGTAATAAGCAAATTCCAGTGTGTCATTGTCCAGGTCATTTAACCAAGTCTAGGTACAGAACGTACATATAGGCTACAGTATGTATGTATGTATGTATGTATGTATGTACAAACATATAGGCCTACTGCATACAACTATTCACAATAAAGAATATAGTTTGAATGATTTTGGTGACTCGTAATTAAGTATCGGGATGACACTTGATTTTTTTATGTACCATGTGTTGTTCTCGCTTACTGTAAGTCTGTAAGCCAGTTTCTTAATTCATAATCCTTACTCCAACCCGATATTAAAACTAGTATGTTGGGTGGACTGTAATTTTACTAATATAACCCTGAAGAATGAAATCAAGTCATTTTGATGTACGGTAGGTGGAAACATGACATTTTTTAAATATATATTTAAAAGAGAACAAATGCAGTCACCAGTTTGAAGCTGTAATAATACATGTTTGGCAGGTTTTAAACAGCATGTTATGGTTGTAGGCATGCTGATACTTTACCATTTAATAATGGTAATAGGACTGGTTATAGTCTGTGGCAGAGAACCGGTCCGAACTGGGACAGTGATTCAGGTCAGGAGTCATGGACCCTTAAGCGTTATTCATAGTCTGGATTTTCGGTGGTGAGGTGACCACCGAACTACAACATGACGTCACGAGCCGCGGTGAAGATCAAACCACCCCAGCCCTTCTCTCTGTTTTTACTCACCACCGCTCAACGTTATTTCAGCTCCGGTGGTCACCTCACCACTGGAGCGCTGGTCACCTCACCACTGAAAATCCAGACTATGAATGAGCCTTTATAGGCCATCCTACCCACACTGTCACGGTGTACAATTTGAATACCGGTAGCTTATATTGTAGAACTAATGCCATATTGTGTCATCTTTTTTAATTTTTTTATAAACTGATTGAATGCTGGAGTTGAAATTGAAAACTTCACATGAGGGCGACAAAGACTGTTTAATAAAAACAGATCAACAGAGTCAGCTCTTTGCAAGTGCTGCTGACTTTCACATTATCACAGTACATTTATTTATCACACTGTATTCATTCAATTGGATTTAGATTAATGTTGTGGTTTTTCCCCATGTTGACTGCAGTTACTAATACTACTTATTCTTTCTTTCTCTCTCTTAGGCCTACGCTGCTCCTTGATTACTTATTTGGACAAAAAACGATTACTCACCCCATGGAGACTTTAATGAATGGATATTTTAATTTGTTTGTTTTTGTCACATTAAAGCCAATAATTTGATGACCAGCAATACCGTAGTTCTCTATGGAGCCACAAAGAACCTCCTTTGTTTTCTAGAGTCTCCTCAAATTATTGGCTTAGGAATGCAAAAAAAATCCAAATAAGAAGTACATGAAGTCAAGTCTCTAATCAATTGAAAAAAAGTCATTTTGGGGTTTGGTGAACTATCCTATGAAACATTTAAAATCAGACCCGTCTGAACTGAGTGGTTCTGTACTGTACTGTACGTGTACATGTTCTTGTGCGTGTGTGTGTGTGTCTGTGTGTGTGTTAGGTGTGTGTGTATTGTTAACAGTGACAGTTGGTGGTGAAAACATTTCTCTGCTCGGATGGACCCAGCCAGGGACACACATTGCTAGGCAATGGAGTGGCTGCACCACTCAAAAAGTCAGTAGTGCTCACAAAGGCCAGAGTAGATAGCCTCGTTTTTTTTTTTTTTTTTTTTTTAAATAATAATAAAAGCCTGGGCGAGCCCAGCAGGAAAAGTGGCATAGGAGTGGGAGTGAACCTTATTTCACTAACCAATATTTCGCTAACCAATAACAGTGCAGATGGGCATCTCTCCAAATGTGTTAACGTCAGTGTTCTCCGTTGCATTCTACTAGGTTGGTGAACCATTAGGAAGTTGGCGTAATTTTCCACCGCTAGTTTGTTCGCCCCTCTATGCTCAGATAAGGATAGGGCTCTTTCAGGCTAATGTTAAAATGACCCCAAACATGCCTCCCCCTGGCCAGCCGGGGCGCCTGATGGAGGGGAAGGGAACTGGTTGGAATAACGTGTTCCTTCCACGCGCTACGTCCAACCAGGGAAACCCCCCTGTCAGGTGTAAAGGAGCAACTTGGACACTCAGGCATGAAGGAAGCATGAGTTCAAGTCCGTTGCTCTCCCCATGTCCCCCATATATGGGGACTAGGTTGGTGGAGGGTGTGTAGAGCCCAGGATCACATTAGATAATTGACACAGGGGTGAAAAATGGGTTACAAAATTGTGGGATAAAATTTAGAATAAAAAAAATTAAGTGTCAATCTTGACTTATTCCTGTAGGCTCTTAGGTGGAGCATAGGGCCACAATCACACCCCGCCATCGGACTCTGTTTTGAGCAGTTTTCTTCAGATGGGCCCACGTACGATAGACTCTCGACTGATATTTTCCAGGTCAGTTTTGGCCTCCCCACTTTTCTTTTGCCCTCTGGATTCCGGGAGGCATACTATGGTCCGACGGAGCATTGGTTCGACATGCGTCCGCACCTCGGACTAGCGCCTGCTCCCGTGCTTGCGGTTATGGTTAGGTTAGGGTTTGAGGTGGGTTGTCGTGTTTCGGACCAATGACTAGTCGGACCAAACACATGCACTCCTTGATTCCAGTCCAATGCTTGCCTAGTGATGTTGTAGTAGGTTTGAAAGGTTGAAAGTGTTAGTAGAAGTGACGGTTGCAATTCATTATTAGTGCTTTTTCTGGTTTTATCCTCGTAGCAGATTTTGTATTGACATCTACTTTCGTTAAACTGTACCCATTCTACAAACTGTGAATACAAATTTCAATCAATCATGGTCAGTATCAGTAGGTGGCAGGGCTATCGTGTCAAACAAACAAAAATGGGTTGCGATGTGGTGCATTGTTAGCTTGTAGATCAGTTCTTTAAGCAGTGTAGAAAGACGCTTGCCATGCCATCCTACTTTCCTTGTTTCTGAGTTCTGACTGCAATTTAGTCCATCAGAAAAGACCCTGCAGTGCAAACACTGGAAAGATCCGACACAATATTGAGGATTTGGGTTTTATTTAGGCCACATGAACCTAACAAGGATTAGACGGTGACATCACACACACATCCTTAATATATTATTAATATTAAGAAACAACTTTATGTTTAGCTATAATGACAATATCATAAAAGGCTGCCAAATATAAGTGAACATACTGTAATATTAATGAATGAATATAAAAAATTAAATGTCTCGAACATTATGTTCACAGAAGTTAGAACACATGCCGCGCGCACGCGCACGCACGCACGCACGCACGCACGCACGCACGCACGCACGCACGCACGCACGCACGCACGCACGCACGCACGCACGCACGCACGCACGCACGCACGCACGCACGCACGCACGCACGCACGCACGCACGCACGCACGCACGCACGCACGCACGCACGCACGCACGCACGCACGCACGCACACACACACACACACACACACACACACACACACACACACACACACACACACACACACACACACACACACACACACACACACACACACACACACACACACACACACACACACACACACACACACACACACACTACAAGGAAGTGTCTGCATGCTTGTCCTCATTTGTACTACTGTACTTCCACATTCCTTCGTGTCTGGACTGGTGTCACTGTCAGCTTCCTCCGTTGCCTTCCAGACAGATGAGTGGACAGATACAGCTGTTGAACACATGTAACACTGTACAGACTGTACAAACCATGTGAAAAGACACCGTTGTCTGGGATATGAACACAGCAACAATACAGGAACCCAGCTAATTAAATGGTCACAGGCCATACAACTAGTGACTCTCTCTGGAGTCACAGGCCATATAACTAGTGACTCTCTCTGGAGTCACAGGCCATACAACTAGTGACTCTCTCTGGAGTCACAGGCCATACAACTAGAGACTCTCTGGAGTCACAGGCCATACAACTAGTGACTCTCTCTGGAGTCACAGGCCATACAACTAGTGACTCTCTCTGGAGTCACAGGCCATACAACTAGTGACTCTCTCTGGAGTCACAGGCCTGGAGTCACAGGCCATACAACTAGTGACTCTCTCTGGAGTCACAGGCCATACAACTAGTGACTCTCTGGAGTCACAGGCCATACAACTAGTGACTCTCTCTGGAGTCACAGGCCTGGAGTCACAGGCCATACAACTAGTGACTCTCTCTGGAGTCACAGGCCTGGAGTCACAGGCCATACAACTAGTGACTCTCTGGAGTCACAGGCCATACAACTAGTGACTCTCTCTGGAGTCACAGGCCATACAACTAGTGACTCTCTCTGGAGTCACAGGCCATACAACTAGTGACTCTCTCTGGAGTCACAGGCCATACAACTAGTGACTCTCTGGAGTCGCAACATTCTGTCTGCTACGCTTTATGAAGCGGCTAATCACAATAACAATTATGGTAAACACAAGTCCAAAAAGGAAGCGGGAAACCATCACCACTTTCATTCTCTTCTCTTTTTCTAAATAGTATTCAATCTAAATGGGATTAAACCTTATATTAAAATAAAAACCTACTACCACACTGTTCGCACTGGTCGCAATAATAATTTATTTTATCATTAAATTATAAAATACATGAGCTGGCTGCCATCAGTCAGGTTTCAGTTGTCACCTGATGCAGTGATGTCATGAGCTCTCCCCACCTTGTTATGCTTTGCAGCTGCAATAACCATGAAACATACACAGTTCCGACTCCGAGTGTAATTGTGCGATTCAGTTTTACTTAATTTGGTGCAGTATATATTATTATATTATATTATATTATATTATATATTATATTATATTATATTATATTATATATTAATTTGGTGCAGATTACACAAAACACAGCTGAAGTGCCATTGAGCATAAACAAGTAAAATATTTCTGCTTTGTCTGCTCAGTGTTAAACTACCACATTTATACTTTATACTTCCAGAGCGCAGAATAATGTGGTTTTGTGAATTGGTGAAGACTTTTTCCACTATACATGACTACTGGACATGGACAGATTTATTCAGGGTGTGTGTGTGTGTGTGTGGGGGGGGGGGGATTAAATAGTTGAAAACTGTATTTAAGACAGCCCTACGGTTACTGAGAAATGTCCCCTGGGAGCATGTTAGCATTTTGTAGGACCCTTCGAGGTGCCCACTCTTCCTTATAGTGCCTACTCTTCTTGTATCCGCTCCGTATGACAAAGTTAATCAACCACAGTGATGATGGGGCTTGAAAACAAGTGATATAATACTGATCGCGTAGTGTCATCATTCAGAATACACCCCTCTGCTCTTTTGTTTATTTTCACATGCATGAGTCTTCATGTGGCCCTTCAGATGTTGACCTTGAATGAAGCTTCTTCTACAAACAGTACAAGTAAAGGGCTTTTCCCCAGTATGAATCCTCATGTGCATCTTAAGATCATACTTTCTAATGAATCTTTGTTTACAAACTGTACAAGCATAGGGTTTTTCCCCTGTATGAATCATCATGTGGTTCTTCAGAGTACCACATGAAGTGAAGCGTCCTTTACAAACTTTACAACTAAAGGGTTTTTCCCCAGTATGACTTCGCATGTGTTGCTTTAGACCACCCATTTGACGATAGCCTTTGCCACAATCTTTACAAGTAAAGTTTTTTCTTCCTGTATAAGACCTCATCTGTTGTATCAGACAGCTCCCCATGAACTGAGTTTGTTTTGATGACTCCAAGTCCTGGGTCATGTTACAAGACGACAATCTTTGTCCTTCCGCATGTTGTGTCTTGTGTGATTTCTTGTGTGTATCTAAAGCCGACTGACCTTCCCTGGTCTCCTCCCACTCATCACTGTCTTCAGTATCAGATTTAGAACAGTGTGGAGAGAAGAGCTGGTCAACCCTAGTTGGTTGTGATGTTCCACAGTCCTCTACATCAGCTTGTGTTTTCATGTGATCCGCTGAGGTGCTGGCTAGATGTTCAGTCTCTCTGTTATCATCATCATCATCATCATCTTCTTCAGTTTTCACTGCTAGTAATGTGAACGTTGACACAGCAGCCTCCTCTGGTCTCTGAAGAATGCCCTGCTGTTCTTCTTTAATGTGTGGAGGCTCTGGGTTCTCCTGGACCAGCCTGGAGTTCCTCTCCTGCTGTTCAGTGGAAAGGTCATCTGTACACACAGGGAGGGGCAGGAACCCTAGGGAAAAGATTAAACTATTAACTATAAATATTATAGCTTGCACTGCAGTTGTGTAGTTAGGTTGTACAGTAGCTCCAAATATTGGTGAGATATCTTGCTACGTTCCTCCATTAATAATCCAAAATAGTACAAAATGTCATGACGTTTAACGTTCTTTTGGTAGTTTATTTGAATACTCAAAAATGTATTCATTAAAATGAATTAGCACAGAGAAAATAGATCAAACTGAGCTTTGTTTATGTGCTAAAAGAGCTACTTTGCTGTTTCTCTGTGCAATTTACGTCAGTGAGGAAAGCTGCTTTTGGAATATCAATTTCTGTTCAACGGAGCAATATGGATCAAGCTATCTCGCCAATATTTGGAGTCAAGTCATGGTAAGGTAATAAGGGTGTAACAATTATCCAAATCCACAGTTAAGACCTTACATTTTGAACCACGGTTCAAAGATTAAAACAAATACTGAATCTCATTACTACATTATTACTCTCACTAATAGGATCTCATAATAAGTCACACAATACAAAGCCTTTTATAATGACTTAGCGGTACTTTTTAATTTAGTCTAGGATCATAGTGTTATTACAATCATAGTTGTAAACTTGTAATACATTGTATTATGCATTATAATCACTGTTATAATGCATTGATTACAGTATAATGCTTGAAACCCACCAGGCATGCAAGCATACGTGAGTGGACACCGCTTTTTCTCTACAATTTTAACTAATGACCGGCTGCCCACAGACGCAATGCGAACATGACGTTTTTTTTCCTGCTCCAGGCGAGAGAAAATATTTTTCTGCATGCTGGTGGGCTTCAAGCCTAAGCCTTGATTTCCTCGTCTCATTTCTTGTCTGCAGACTGTGCCCCCATGCCAGTGTAATGATTGGATGGGGGGCACACTACAAATCCTGAACCTATGAATCTACGTCACTATTTGGTCATTGGGTGCTACAAATTTAAACTACCATTCCTCCACCTCCTCAAAAGTTTGCATCCATCTGTGACACTCATAAGCAGTGAAGATGAAGGACCATGTCCATGACCCACCTAAACAAGTATGACAACATTTTGTGGGTTTGAATCTACCGTGGTGCATCCTGCTTTGTCGGACGTCTACGAACACATTGGCCTGTGTTCGGGGTAGGGACGCCGGGTGAGGTGGGCAATATTGGTCATTGCACATAATCCGACGGGCTGGGGCAGCACCCATCAGCGGGGAGCAAGGGAGGAGTAGGACAAAGGCTTATTTCATCCTTGGGGCTCCTCACTGGCAGGTGACTCAGTTGGATACGACAGCAGTGACAACACAGATGTGTGTGTGGGGAGGAATCAATAAGCTCTATGGACACAGAATAACTCTTCCTACTTCCGAGCCCCTTCTCTACTTCCTTCAGGTGTTACCGATTATACTAATTAAGGTTCTGTTCCATTCTGGTCAAACAGAGTCAGGGTGCTGCTATTGTGCATGTTGGCTTACTGGAAACACACTGCTACACCAGTGGATCTCAAAGTGTCCTTGAGTGGGTTCCAAATTCCATTTGTACACTCTCAGAGTTATGGGGGTCCTTGAAATGAAAAGGTTTGAGAACCACTAAATGGAACAAAGCCTTAATTAGTATAATATCGGTAACACCTGCGAAAGAAGTATGGAAGGGGCCCGGAAGTAGGAAGCGTTATTGTGTGTGCATAAAGCCTATTGGCATAACAACTACATTGGGGAGAAAAAGGGGGTAAAATAATAATTGGCTAATCTAAATAAAAAAGAAACGGTATGAAATAATTTATTTAAGTGTGACAGAAGCCGCAGACAAAACGTCAGCCATAACATTACCAACATGGTGGCAGAAGCTATACAGCCTGCCTACTGTACAGTGGGCAATACTATGCTTATACTTTAGGGCAGAGGTTCTCAAACCAGGGTCCGGGGACCCCCAGGGTCCTTGAGGGGGTTCCAGGGGGTCTCCAGATAAATGATGGATAGTTAGGAACCAATCAGACTCTTAAGTCTGAATGCGTCAAAACCTTACAGGTCCATGAGTTATAGTGGTCCGTGGTCTACAAGGGTTCTCAAAGTGTGGTTCGGGGACCCCCAGGGCCCTAATATAGACTATAGAAGGAGAAAAAAAAGAAAAAAAGTTTGAATATTTTTACATTTATAACACCACAAAAAAAACACCACAAATCTTGCATGGGGCCAATGAAACCATGTGTCAACAACAAAAATGATGATGGTGCTGTCAAACAAGTCTATGAAACCACAGAAAACATTTTATCTGTAACAGTTTTATACATATACTGTAGTCGCTGCTTCATATCTCTCTCTCTCTCTCTGCTAAGGGGACCCCAGCCTGCTTTATACAACAGTAGCAGCAGTTACCACAGACGTCTGCCCTGGACACGATAACTGCATCCATAGGTTGTGGGCTGGAAGACGCAGGATGTAAGCTTGCTCAGGGGATAAATTGAATCTTGTAGTGAATCTTGTAGTGAATAGCTGATCTACATATACACAAAATACAAAAAGAATAAGATAAGGCATAAGGAAAGGGCCACTTGTGTCTAGGCGAGACATGACCTATGACACGATCTAAATGTCTCAATAGAAAACCAGGGAGAAAAAATACAATCTCCCCTATTGTATAAGTTATATTATTAAAATTAAGTCAGATTGGAAAAATGTTTTATTCTTTAAAAAAAAGGGTACAATACATAGTGCCGCTTTTAGTAGTTAAGGACAAGCGGATTTTCCTTTGAAGAAAGAGCCATAACAACTGCTTACAATAGCAACTCTTTTATTCGTAAGTTGTAACAGAACAAGCATTTAACCACACCAACTGCAATTAAAGAACTGGTTCACACCTATAGCATACCTGTGGTCAAAATGAGGACTTTTATTAATATCAATGAATCTTGATTGTATTAATCCATTTGATTCCCACAGCTGCATGTTCCTCCACTCACACCTGATTTGAACTCTTTTACTGCCGGCCGATGACATGTTGTGCGTGTTTTTTTCCCCAATGGCGCTCGCTGCCGTTGACGTGTTTTTATTGATTCTCTCTGATATCCACCGTGTAGCAGCATCCCTGTCACTAGGTAAAGCTCTGCTCTGCTGATTTCCCCCGTCCACCACCACTGTGATCACGAGCTTAAAACCCTTTTTTCTCAGAATTGAGGCTCAGATTGAGTGTTTGAACAGAACGTCAATGTTAGTGCTTAGTGGCTCATTACTGAATCGTCGCTACCTCACGGTTACAATATTCACTTTGTCACTTCTGAGTGACGACTTATAAAAAGACATTAGCCACATTAGCTTCATAGGCATTCTACCTATGAGGGTGGATTCTGCCAATGCATTTCAATGGGATTGGAGCTGTTTATTGCAGAAATACACAAATGGCAGCAAACCGCTCATAGGTAGAATAAAAGTGGGGTGTGTCATGTGACCGTGCCCTTCAGCAGGACTTTAAAGGGGGTACACACCAGACTAACCTGACTCCTCCAGATTGCGGCAGTATTGAATTCACACGTTCCCTCCTCCTACCTGCATCTGGTCTGTCTCAAGCAGAAACGATGAACCCGAAGCAGCGGGACAAAAATCTGATATCTCCATAATCATTTTGAGTTGTAGTCGTGTTAGGTTGTGTTTACATGTGCGCTGTGGCACAGCTTCAATATGTCATCAGTCTCGCATTGATCCCGCCACTAGCGGCCGCTATCGCATATCGCTCCGATCACCACTGGTTCGGAGTACATTGTCTCAGCCCGAGAGAGACCAGATGGAAGAAGGAGGAACTCACTACTGCCACCATCTGGCGGAGTCAGGTTAGTTACACACAATCAGTCAAGGTGTTATCCCCAAAACGAACAAACAACGTAAGTCATAGAACATAAAACTACATAATATAAATCGACCAAACACATTCCCATAACAAATAATGACTTTTTAACACAGCAATAAACCACTACAGAGTACTAATGTCACAGAATTATACAGTTTTGAGGACTTATGTATGAGCTATGTGTACTCAGGTTGAGTCTTTGAAGAAGGAAAGGCTCAACTGACAGATTTCCATCCTGTATGAAGTAACCCTTGTTTCCTGGGAGTAGCAGACTTTGGATAAAGGTTTGCCACAAACTACAAATAATGTTTATTTTCACTGTAATGTATGAATCTTCATGTGGCCCTTCAAATGTTGACGTCGATTGAAGCTTCTTTCACAAACTATGCAAGTAAAGGGTCTTTCTCCTGTGTGAATCCTCATGTGTACCTTCAGATCATATTTCTTTTTGAAACTTTGTTCACAAACTGTACAAATGAAGGGTTTGTCCCCACTATGAACCATCATGTGGTTAACCAAAATAGATTGTTGACTAAAGCTTCTTCTACAAACTGTACATGTGAAGGTTTTTAATCTTGCATGGGACCTCATGTGTTGTTTCAGAGAACTTAAGTAAGAAAAGTGTCCGCCACAAACTGTACAACTGTGACTTATTGTGAACAAAGTTTGTTTCGTTGATTTCAAGTCCTCGCACAGCTCGTTGGTCAAAGGCAAGCTTTGTCCTTCCACATGAACTGTCTCGTGTGATTTCAAATCTGACTGACCTTCCCGGGTCTCCTCCCACTCTTCACTGTCTTCAGTAGAACAGTGTAGAGAGAGGAGCTGGTCATCCCTAGTTGGTTGTGATATTCCACAGTCCTCTACATCAGGTTGTGTTTTCATGTGATCCATTGAGGTGCTAGCAAGAGGTTCTGTCTCAATGTTTTCATCATCTTCAAGTTTTACTGTTAGTAATGTGAATGGTGACTCAACATCCTCCTCCAGTCTCTGAAGAATGTCCTGCTGTTCACCTTTAATATGTGGAGGCTCTGGTTCCTCCTGGATCAGACTGGAGTTGCTCTCCTGATGTTCAGTGGAAAGCTCCTCTGTACACACAGGGAGGTGCAGGAACCCTAGGCAACAGATTAAATGATTAACTATTATAAGTATTTAAACTCAATGATACTTAGTAGAGGCTTTTGGACGTTTAGTTAACTTCCGATGATGTATTACAATATTATGCTCATTGACTTAACACAGTGAAACAGCTCTCATAGGCACTACCATTGACTATAAGTCAACGAAGCGACTACTTTTTGGAATATCAATTTCTAATCAACGGAGCAAGATATCTCACCAATATTTGAAGTTACAAATCAAGGTAAGATAACTACACAACGGAATAGGGATGCACATTAATATTTGATTTGAATAACGTTTGTCCGGGAAGTTTAATATTCAAATTTGAGGAAGATTCTAATGTTGCTCTGGAGAGGGAGGTCTGGAAATGTCTAGCCTACTGCTGCTGTAGCTACTAGTAGCAACAGCACTGCCGCTGCTCTGCCACCCAAACCTCTACCGAAGTGACTTAATTGTGTTTTCTTGTTTTTTAAGAGGGCAGTGGCTTATTTCTAACCTATAATGTTTTCAGATACATATTTAGTGAGCTAATAAAATTAGTAATACACTGTATGGATATCATCTTGAATGAGATTAAAAATGGAGCAACATCAGCTGTATTTGCAATCAAACTTTTATTCATGCAGTACTCGACACGTCATCACACATTACGTTTTTATTTTAAGTTTAAAAGGAGGCGTTTTTAAAATCGTCACCTCATTATGGCAGGGGTTTTCAATATTTGTCAGGCCAAGGACCCCTGAAAGATGAAGTAGGGACCCCCACTACATATCGTATAGAATTATGTTACAGAATAAACTTGTTCATAGACTTCATACTGTAACTGTAGTGTAGCTTCATAGACTTTGACAGTCCAGTTTGACAGCACTATCATCGGTGTTGTGTCAGATTTATGTGTATTTTCAGACATTACTACTTATACCCTCAATACTTTACCCTCTACACCAAATCTCTGCTGAAAATAGCTGATCTCGGACAATCAAATTTGTTCCTGAAGTGCAACCAAACCTCTACTACCTGGGGATGAACATACAATGTCCGAGCGCTCTGTCGTGCTCGTCATAATCTAGCCTGTGCTGCACATGACTACATAAACTAAAGGCATGTGTGTGTGCGACATGTATGTGCGTGCGTGCGTGCGTGCGTGCGTGCGTGTGTGTGCGTGCGTGTGTGTCAACATCAGACCATAGTCTATGTCCCATATATTAAACTAGTGTAATTTTTACAAAGGACTGTCACTGTACATAGCCAAGCATGACAGAATTGTTAATTATTGCCAAAGATGTGTCACCCATGTTTGATTCCTCTGTTGTGTTTCACAAAGATTCCTGTGAACAGCAAAGGCTTTTCTATTGGAAGTTGGCTGTGCTTTTGATTCAAGTTTAGAGGAAGCTTTCCTTACTAAACAAGTAAAATACCAAGCATCTCCTCTATTATAATAGGCAGTCGATCTATTTGGAGGAGAAGGTGCTTTGTGTACCATGATTTTTCCTAGGTGTTATGACAGACTGAAGTGACCAATGTTGACTGTCTGAATAAGTTCATGTCCATGTGTTGCTTATATTCTGTACATTTAGGGCACAGAGAGACATGTTGTTGAGTATGGGACATCAGAAGCAACTGAAAAATACGTGTGTCCTTGATATTTATAAATAAATGTGTGTGCGTGTGTCTCAGTCTCACGCAAGGAAAGACATTTGAATGACAGAAACCTGTTTAGAAAGTGTATGGTTGGTGTGCGCTGTGCGGGATCGTGGTACCAGGAACGTGCACAACTGCACACTAAGGCTATGTACTGTATGGCTCTGCGGCCCATCAGAGCATAATATACAGGTATGTTGCGTATAACCAACTGTCTTATTTACAAACACTGCAAGTCAGGACGAATTTCTTCAGTACAACCACTAGTATAAATATATAATTAGTTCCCGACTGATGCATCCGTCTCACGATATATCACAATATATCAGTAATTATTTTTATAGTGAACTGTAGCAGCTTTCTCATTGATTGTCAGTGGCAGCATATCACAGTACTCAGCCCGACGTTTGATCAACAACAAAATATAATAATAAATGTGACACCGCTCTCACAGACAAGAAATAATAATCCTTTTGTAAAGGACTTAAAACAACATCCATGATCAGTTTTTTGGTCAACAATTTTAGCTCCTTTCAGCAGCTAAAATCATGACAATGTTTACAATGTAAATCAAAGTTTACAATGTTTGAGCCAGTGAAACCAGTCGCAAAATCCCTCATTGTTGTGCTCACCTTTTGCGCGCAACATGTGCAGATCCTCGCCAGGCCAGGTTGCCTACCCAGGCCCGTGAAATGCATAGTCAGTCAGAGGAGCATTGGAATGGAATCTGCTCAAACTGACTGATAGATATACTCATACAAAGAACCATATATAGGCTATATATTGTCACTGTCGGGTGGAAACCTTGCATGTCCAAAACAGTTCCTATCCTATATATCATTTATATAAAACCAAATTAAAATAGTGAAAATGGCCAACAAGCTCAAAATGCATTGTATCCTGGTGCATTGGGAGCTTGGAGATGCTATTGTAGCTGCTATTTTCACTTTAGTACACTCTTGTATGATGAAGTAGGGCATTAATTTGTGAAACACACATTTAAATATCGAGAAGATACAAGGTTTCTGCATGACAGCGACGATGTATATGTCTATATGATTTCATATTTTGCATTTATCCATCACAACATTATTTATGTTTACTGGTATTTGTATTTATTTGCTAGCTTTTTTGTTTAAATATTGTTATGAACTAACAATATATCAGTCAAAACATTGAAATCGCTGGTGTATTGTGGGACTCTCCAAAATGTATATTGGCATCGGAATTCAAACTCTGTCATCGGTTGGGCTTAGGGATGCCAAACGACTCATATTTGGCCAATCGATAAATCGAGGCCGCAAATCGACGAGTCGATCGACTTTTTTTCCTATTTATTTTCCATTATTTTTTATTTTTTTATTTTTGTTGTTGCTGCGCAGCAGTTGAGGAGAACGCAACTATGCATTCATTTAAGCAACACAACTTCTGCAGCTGCATCCATATGTTTAGAATTTGCATCAATGATCAAAGCCCAATAATACAAAATAAACTTTATTTTGTAAACAACGACACTGAAGGAGCAGCGGCGCTATCGGCTGCTATGCTATCAGCTAGTCCCAACTCAAGTGTCTGCAGCAGCCTGTCACAAGTCCCGTAATGAACTGATACGGGACGCACGTTGTTCCGTATTTTAATGTCGGGTCGGGGAATAAATACAGTATGAATGACGGCGGGATTTATTTGACAACGCTGTCCTGCTTTCTTCACGAGAAGAGAAGAGCGCTCACAGCTCAGAACAGAGCGGACCTGTCTTTGAGCGTGAGCAATGCGAACCTGGGGTCTGGGGGCTCAGAGCTGCAGCCATTGGCTCATGATACGAGCACACGACCAATGGGACAGAGCATTCAGTGTTGCTAAGATACCCTTCCCCTTCACCCCACACCCTTGGACGATGGCGCTCTAACTGCAGCCAGGGCATGCCATTACAAAAAAATAAAAAATAAAATAAAAACGATTTTTCGACTCATACGTTTTTGAGTCGCGGAAGGCATGAGTCGAAAATCGAGTCGATTTTCAACTTTTTTCAACATCCCTAGGCTATAGATATAGATTAGATATATAATAATAGGCTACATGCCATGAACACATCAATATTCCTTTGTTCTAAACTCCTGGGGAAGAAGCACCTATAGGGGCGGGGTTTTGTTGAAAATCAACGATACATAATAGTTTGGACCAATTTGTCTTGGGTCAGGTTCAGGTTGTTTTATTTATTTTATTTTTTCGGGTTGGGTTGGTCTCTCATAATGGGTCTGGTTTGTCACAAGGAAAGAATAAATAAATAAATAAAAGAACTGAACTGACGTTTCTGTAAAGAAACTATTTATCATTGGGCGATTTAATAGCCAGATCGATGCGGTCCCAACTAAGTTACCACAGTGGGCGCAGCCATGTTTGTGTTTGATGTCATCAAGTGACAATGCTGATGGCCAATCAGATGCTGCGATCAGATTTTCGATTGAGACCTGCCGTTGACCGAGTCACCAGACCTGAATCGCCAGAACATATTTTTTTAATGGGCGTGGGTAGCGATTCCGTGCGGGAGCCAGGCTAACAGTTGGCTCCAGGTGCCACATTTTGAACGTAGTAATGTTCAGCAATTATACAGACTAAAGACAATAAATATTATATTTTCATGGAAAACATGAGAATCGTGATCTCAATTTTGGGCAGGAAAATCGAGATTCACATTTGAGCAAGAATCGTGCAGCACTAGTAAAAAGGACCATGCAGTACTTCTGATACCATACGTTTAGCTCATTGACCATGACTCATGGTATACTTGACCTTACTGCTGACCATTGTCCTTTTAGTACAGTAGCCTATAGGAAAATCATATGCATCATCTTGCTTTTACATATGTTCCTAATTCTAATTCTATGGTTAATTTGTCACGTTTGCGCGCACACGCACGCAACTTTAACCTAGGGTCTCTACTTTGGGGCATTATTTTCAAAATAAAACAAAACAAAAAAGTTTTAAATGGCAAAAATGATATAGCATGATGCCATGAATGACATGGTGCTCTTTGCAGGATTAAGGCTCTTTCATAGTCTGGATTTTCGGTGGTGAGGTGACCACCGCAACTACTGTACAACATGATGTCACTGAGCCGCGGTGAAGAGCAAACCACCGCTCTCCCCAGCCCTTCTCTATGACTTTTTACTCACCACTGCTCATCCAACCACAACATTGGCGATATCAAAACCACCGCTTCGGTGGTCACCCCACCAACACACACACACACACACACACACACACACACACACACACACACACACACACACACACACACACACACACACACACACACACACACACACACACACACACACACACACACACACACACACACACACACACACACACACACACACACACACACACACACACACACACACACACACACACACACACACACACACACACACAATGTAGCTAGCTTCCATGTTATAACTTCTCTCTAGTCTAGTCCAGAGCCATAGAGTATAGACAGAGTTACTCAAACTCCGTTCACTTCATGGGGCCAGTCCAATGGCGACTCTTCTACATAGACTTCTATTGGTTCTCAATATCACAACTCTTCTATTAGATGGCTCTGGTCTAGTCTATACCCGACCATGTAGATAGAAGCAACTTGCATGAGCAAATGCTGTTTGAATATCATTAGACAAAAGTGTACATTACTGAATGATGTCTGATATGACATTGACTTGAATCTGCATCTGTAAACATCTTACTCCCAACTTTTTGTTAAAATAAGTTGAATATATTACGTAATGATAGAGTTATACCATATACTCCAGGACCTGGCTAAGATATGTATGCACTTTATTTAGCGGAGAATATCTCAACTGTTCTTGGCTAATATGACCGCGGCAAACAACTTAGGAACTGTGAAAAATTCTCTATCCGGGGTGAAATACCCGAAAATAACCACACCAGACAGCTACTTCAAACATGGCTCTATCTTCTAAACTGTTTGTGCGACAGATTTCCTGAGATGCTCAAAAAAACTAGCCGCAATTTGCCATTGACCGCCCATACATCCAAACAGACAAAGTCCTATCTAATTGTATTAATTATGTCAAACTCACTAACATTGCAGCTGTACGGAAAGCTTGAATGATGCTCTTTCTATCTGCAAAGTGTTTGTTTCATAAAAATCCACCATAGACATGTTATGAGCTACTTTATGTCAAGAAGTTCCTTGCAGGTGATTTTTTTCCAAGTGTTGGAGTTTGGAAGCACTCCCTTTTCTCTCAAACTGCATCTGTGTGTATGCTGTGCTGTCACTGTGCCCTGAAGAGCCCAAGGAATGTCAAATTAGGCAGAGGAAACAGTGGCTGTTTATTTTGTCTGAAGGACAAATAAAGTGCACACCTTTTTGCCTCCGTCAGCCTGTAATATTAATAGGGAATAAAGTTCAACTCAACCTTATTTTCTGTCTGGACCTGAATCATTCTTTTTGGAAATTAGCCGGTGACCGTGTCACAATAATGATTTGCATTGTTGTGTCACACTTATAATGTGTATTTACGTTATGTGGCCTAGGACCATTGAATCATTTGAATGTCATTTGTCGTATATATATATATATTATTCATTGTTTTTGCCAAAATTCATTAACCCCTGCTATAAAAAAAACAGCCCCCCCATAGCTCCCCCATGCACAAATGTCTGGAGCCGTCCCTGGATGCGGTACAAACTCACAAATGATTTACGATCGTCGGGTGTGCGGCGGCGCACCATGGACAGCTCTCGAACCTTTGGAGATACGGAGCTTTGAAAATCCTGTTATATTGGAGGCTCAACGGAGCTGGATTTAAAAATCACATCACACTAAAAATGCTGCAACATGCTAACGTGATGCTAATCAAACGGGCATTAGCGCTGATTAAACAAAACTCGCCTTTACGGCTCTGGCATGCGGGACAAAGTAAGGGTAATTCTGTCTGTGTGTGTTCACGCCTTGGGATATTAACATCATGTTAGTTCCGTGGATCATGAGACTGCATGATTATTGACTCTATACAAACATTCCCACAGGCACATCATGAAGTCAGGAGGAACATCATGGACTCAGTGAATGACAATCATATATATCCTCTATCCAAGTCCAAACCCCAGAGTGAGACGTGCCATTATGACAGTGAAGCACACCCCTCTCGTGTAATATTGCTTAAATGACCACCTGGCTGTGCCTTGTTGTATATAGACCGGACATCTGACCATGATACACCAAAGAAAGAAGATTGTCTTGACGGTGACTGTTTTTAGTAGCCTCGGAAACACAGACGTTTATATTTCCAGGGAGAAAAAAAAGTCTGGGTCCGAGACCACTTCAATACGGCATACAGTAGCGCATAACGTCGATCACTGCTGATTTCTGATCGTCTGCACCTTTGATAAATTGACGCACACACGCACACACGTACAGACACACACTCCTCTCTCTCTGTCGCTCTAATTAATTACTCATGTTGCGCAGCTGCGTCTAGATTCTCCCAGCAGATCCTGCCGGGAGCTGCCTATGCCATAGAAAGCATAGGTGTTATTACGGTTATTAGGGTCTGTGGGAAGCAAACATGAGTTACATTTCAATGTACAGCACACATGTTCACGCGTGTTGCCTCATCATGGCTTGGGACTGAGCGCTTAGTTCCCCAGGCTACTGTAGTCACTATAGTCACAGGACATGTTGGATCTTCCTGAGGGTGAAATATTGACTTGAATCTACAGTAACTATTTATACAGTATGTGTGTTTTACCCTCAGGGAGATACTGAACATGCTCCTTCTCATTCAGCATATACTTTCAAATTGGGAAAGACTTATTTTCAAATTATTCCATTTGTGTGCAGAATCTTGCATTAAAAAGCCATTTAAGCATATATGAAAGTATTGAATAAGTAAAATGACTATTCCAATTACCCACTTGAATTATGCAGAAAGGTGTGATTATAGGTCTCTACACAATAATGGCTCAAACGTTGATTATATATTTTTGTAAGAATGTGTGTGGTAATATAGGTGTCCACATATTCAATGCATGATAACGACCACTAAGCTATGTGTCTTCAATGGTTATCATGCCAAACTGTGAAGTAGAGATGCACAACAAGTCAAAAAAATCACACCAGTTTTGCCCACCCATTTGATTCTATAGCTATGGCCCTGGCTTGTGTTATCACACTATAATAGTGTTTCTGATTATATCTCTAGAGTTACAAAACGTATAAACACATGTTACCACTCAAATTAAAGCTTAGAATGGTGAGCAGTTTTCTATAGCCATTAGGAACATGTTGGTTCTTAGCACACACTTCCAAAATGGGGATATTTGCAAGCCTTATTTTAAATTTCTTAGATGTGTGTGCAAAATACTGCATTAAAAGCCCATTTAAGCATATATGGAAGTTTTGTGGAAGTAAAATAACCATTCCAATCAATTCCCCATATTTGAATTATGCAGAAAAGTGGTTTCATTGGTCTCTGCACAAAGTAAGGTTCAAAAGTTGATCATATATTTGTTGTCACAATTTGCATGTGGCAATATAGGGGTGCATGTATTCAATGCATGATAACTACCACTAAGCTGCTAGTCTGCGATTGTTATCATACAAAAATGTGAAGTAGAGATGTACAGCTAGTCAAAAATTCAAACAAGAATTTGCCCACCCATTTCGTAATTAACGCGCAAATTAGGGGGGTCTGGCTCATGGACTACTTTCAGTAACGCAACATCCTGCTGCCTCCTGCATTATGTACAAATTCAAAACAGGTGGTACGCAGGGCCGTTGAGTGATTATTCAATGAGCGCTTCCAAACTCCAATACTTAGAAAAAAATCACCTACAAGGAATTTCTTGACAAAAAGTAGCTCATAACATGTCTACCGTGGACTTTTATGAAACAAACACACACTGCAGATAGAAAGAGGATAATTAAAGCTTTTCGTACAGCTGCAATGTTGGTGAGTTATACAATTAGATAGGACTTTGTCTGTTTGGATGTATGGCGGTCATTGGGAAATTGTGGCTAGTTTCCAACCTGCCATTATGCCATATGGAAAGATGACCGCTGTGTGCATATGGTCTATTGAGTATTCAAACATGAGTATTCTGAACATTTTGAGCATCTCAGAACATTTGTAGCTCCAACGGTTTAGAAGATATAGGCATGTTTAAAGTGGCGGTTATTTTAAAAAGGGCGTGATCATTTTGGGGTATTTCGCCCCGGATAGAGAATTTTTCACAGTTCCTAAGTTGTTCGCAGCGGTCATATTAGCCAAGAACAGTTGAGATAGTCTCCACTAAATGAAGTGCATACCTTAGCCAGCTCCTGGAGTAAGAGAGGTAACAGGAGTCTCCATATCTCTCCAGCTCAAACAGAAAATGCTATTTTGTCCTTCTCTCAGGTGGGAATACCTTTTATCTAATCAGGAGAGTGAGCTCATACAGGATGCAGGACAAGTGAAATTGAAAGTGATTACACAAAGAAATTAGCATTTATCTTATTCTATGCATAGATTTTGAATAATTTAGATTTTCTTTTTAAATCTTCTCTTCTGGGACCCCAACACCACTACAAGGATTGTTGATTGAAATATTTATTAACAGCATCCTTTTGCAAACAAAGAAATTACTTGAGCAGATAGCCCGTCTCCGGACCCCCCGGGTTGAGCTCCTTTGGACCCCCGGGTTGAGCTCCTTTAAGGGGTCCAAAGGAGCTCAACCCGGGGGGTCCGGAGACGGGCTATTGAGCAGACTGAGTCTGGATTCTGGAACACTATCACTTTGAAGCTTATAAATGGGTACTTTTTCCTGATTGGTTACTTGAAAACGTGCTGAAAATGTGTTTTCTGTTTATTAAAGAGCTGGAGAGACTCCTGTTACTGAACATTTGTGTGTACTACTAGTGATAAGCTTTACCAACCTGCTCTGTGGTTGATGTCTGCGTTCAGAACCAGGTCCAGAACCGTGCGTTGCTGCTTGGAGCAGTATGCGTGGTGCTCGTAGTCTGTCAGGATCCTTTCAATGACCACAAATATGTCTTCAGCGGCCGCGCAGAGCCGCTGGTTGATCAACGACTTCACTGTTTGTAGTAAAGTCATGTTAAATGAACGGTGAATTGTCTGACAACGTTGAACAAATGAAGCTACCAGCTAGCTTTCATGTAATCTGAGTTCCCAGATGTTTTATTTTTTTAGCTTTCATGCGAACTAAAATAAAAGCCTGTACCGAGGCTAGATTTCTGCTAACGCATAAACACAACAATAACACGGCAGCCTCGGCAGGAAGGCGCGCCAGTTGACGTGATATGTACGTCATCAACAAGAGACGACATTCCATTCTTCCTGTATCTATTCTTTAATAGGCCTATCTCACAGAATTTCCCCGCCCCCTTAATACGCCCCCTTTCCGCGTTAGTGGCGATAGCGTGACGTCACTCCATAGACACTACATGTTAACAGAGGTAATTTAAGAAGTCTACAACTTTTGTTTCCCCAAGGTAAGGTTTGTTCTATCTGTTCGAGCTGATTTACCATCTTGTTTGCTTCATAATAATATTGGTCTGTCACATTTTTACATTAGAAAATGTACTTAGATTCTCCAGAGAAAAAAACGTGTAAATGCTAATGTTAAATGACACCACTATTTACCGGAAGTGGGCGTGGAAAGCGGGCTGTGAGATAGGCCTATAACCAGCTACACCATAGGCTATTGATTGATTGAAATAGAGCTCCGAAGTCTGACGTCACTTTCAGTAGAGGGCGTCAATCTCCAGGTTCGTGTATTTGTTTATTTGCATTGAGATCCCCAAACGGCGATTTTAGGTCGCTTCATATAAGAACTGTGTTTGAAAAATAAACCGACCACCTCAGCGTTTCTGTCAGGGGAGTGGCTGTGCGTCGTTAATGATGTCCATTCATATTTGATACAGCCAGTTTCTAGAGAAAATGGAATTAATGTGACCGCAAAAGCCTTGAAACTACATATGAATGCAATGTCGCTGAGCATATACATCACGCCCAGCTGTCAACATATTGCGTTCCTGAGATTCCTCGTTGACGTAAGCTCAGCTGGTGGTGACTCGACTCGTACTAACCACGATACATTATATATATATATAAAATTTAAATTTAAATAAACGTAATTAACGTTCAGTTTCTGTTGTGCGACGGGCTGCGGGCAGAAGCAGCCTACCCGGAAATTTAGTCTCTGGGTTGTTTGGCTCGTTTCTAACGCTTATTTTGTTACTCTTTGGGTATATTTGTACATTTCCACCTTCAGTCGATGCTTCATATCCATATGAGTGAAAAGGCCGGGGTGATCAGTTTATTTTTCAAACACAGTTCTTATATGAGGCGATCTAAAATCCCCCTATGGAGAGTACAATGCTTATAAAAACATACATGAACCATGGCACTGACGTCAGGACTTCGGTGCTCTATATTCATATTTATTAACAGTACATTTCAAGTACAACTCAATAATCGGGTCTAATCAGGTAGGCCTATAATAACTCTATAGATCTAATGGGTCTATACAACGTTGGACCTTTTTAGTTATTTCATGTCTTTATATTCTAATATAATTGAATTATACTTTCTCTACCGCATTTATTGTAATAAGTGTAGACAAGCCTTTCCCAAATAAGATGGATGTAGTGTTAAAAAAATAAAAAAATAAATGATTAAGAGCAACCATAAATAAACAACTGTCTTTTACTTTTACCACTACTATTATTTTCTTTGACATAGCCTATATGTCACATATCGTTTCACATTATTTATTCCTCTGAAGTAGAAAGCCTACTGGTCAGTGAAATGCAAGTTTGGCATAAGGTCATTGATTGAAATGAAATGAAATGAAATTATTACTATATTTACCAAGGGTATCTGGGCTAAGCTCAAGAACTTGTTTCCAGCCAGGCCCTGCTCATAGAACATTTCATCGTAGTGGTTCAATGCCTTGTTCAAGGGCTCTTCAGCGGTGGTAATTTTAACGTGTCGGACCGCTGATTCGAACTGGCGACCTTCCGGTATCAAGACCGCTCCGCAATCCGTTCGGCCACCGCTGATTGATTGATTGAAATATTTATTTAACAGTTTGCAGAATTACAGTACATTTCAAGCACAAACTCAATACAAAGACTGTTAACTGTGAGTGGACGACCCAATTAAGCATTACAATTGTTTACAAGAGGGTCCATTCATTTGTTTGCACTCTCTCTCTCTCTCTTTCTCTTTTCTGATCTGTTATTTTTGAATATACCGGTAGGCTATGTTTGGGGTGCACCAGGTAAAAACGTAAATGTTAACAAGTAAATATAGTTAATATTTAAGTATACGATTAGCTGTATTTTACAGTTAATTAAAGATTAAATAAATAAACAAACAACGCCATAGTTTTATTATGAATGAAAGTGTTCTTTATTAACAAACAATGCAAGCAGATGGACTGATCCTGATTGGCTGGAGAATGCGACATCACAGCTCATCCTTAGTCGTCTCATTGGCTGCTGGTGTCACCTGACCAAGGAACACAGATTGAATTGGATGAAGCAGTGGTTCTCAAAGTGGAATCCAGGGACTTGGGGAGTTCCAGGGGGTCCCCAGCAAAAATGTCTAATATATAGCATGGAAAGTCAATTTACTTTTAACCCTATTTCATTAAGACTCTTCAGCTCAGATTGACCATTAACCATTTATTGCAAAGCTATTGTATTTGTATGGCGGTGTGGCCCTGCTCGTTTGATATCTCAGATTACCTGTGCACCGAGACACAGCTCTGATTATATCCACAACAACCCCCCAGAGCACAATATAAAGACATTAAATGAACAACATAACAACTTTCAATTGAATGCCATATATCACAGATACATGTCATAATAGAACAATACATGAATCACATTATAATCACAGAATCACCCATTACAGAACTAGATACCACGTATCATGGTACAAGCCATAAATCAGTAAATCACATATAATCACAGAATCACCCATTACAGAACTAGATGCCACAGGGAGGAAGCCAGGGAGATGGAGGGAAATTGAACACCGGCATTTGGACAACATGTGTCAGCTAGCACTTAGAGTGAATGCAGAATAGTGACTGCTTAAATGGACCACCTGATTTGCACTGAGGGAATGTGGATGACTGGATGTGAGTGAATGTGAAGGGAGTTGACTTAAAGGAGCAGACTGAATTACTGTTCGAGAATGAATGAAGGGGTCCGGGGAAATATATAAACCTTCTGACTTCCATGTCTCAATGAACTAACACGCATGCACACACACACACACACACACACACACACACACACACACACACACACACACACACACACACACACACACACACACACACACACACACACACACACACACACACACACACTCTTGTGTGGGGGGTCCCTGGCACAAAATATTTCCTGATGGGGATCCGTGGCCAAATACATGTTAATTTGGGGGTCCTTCATAAAAAAAAAGATTGAGAACCACTGATGTAGAGAGATTAACTGTACACATATACACACCTCATCTTCGTCATCATCATCATCTTCAGGCTCTTCGGGCAGCACTCCTCCATTGTCTAGGAACTTGGACATGGTGTCAAAGTCTCTGCTGCCAGTGTAGTCCACCACCTAGAGCACAGACAGACAGACAGAGACAAGCTTTGTTGTCTCCACCAGGCCGAAGGCATGGAGAGTCTGTGTACAGCTAATCTCCGGCACTGTTGGCCCGGCCGATGCTAAACTCTGCACACACACTCCGTGGAACGACTAACCCCTGCCCCAAATTCTTCAGAACGGTCAGTTATAAACCTTTTGCTAAACACATTTTTTCAATCTTTTCAAATCAGTGTCATGGTGGCGCTATAACAGGCCAATATGTTTATATTACTCCTAAACAAATTTGTGTCCAATCATCACAAACACTCCTATCCTTCTGGTGGAGACCTGTGCCTAGTTTTTTTTTCTAGTTTTATTTTGTTATGTTTTTGTTTTGCCCTCTAAAAAAGCCATTTTAGTGTGGAAATCTTTGGAAGATTGTGTGACTTGTGACGATTGGGTCCAATATTTAGTTCAGTGACCAAGCATGGGGCTAAAGTAAAGAACGTTCACTCTTCCGTTGGAAATAATATCTTGTTTCCGGTCTCCTAAAAAGGTTGCCACCTACTTCACGCTCATACGGGAAGAAAACTAACTGGATATGGGATGTCTTTCTTTTGGCTAATACTATACCAGTAATACCAACTACACTAATACTACCAGTAGTAATATATCACAGAGGCGACGAAGGCAAGGTGGTTGCTTGGGAAATGGAAGGATTCCGGGCTCCTCTTGATTTAATGTCTTAATTGCTTCTGATAAGCAGGTTGGTGCCTTGCATATGGTTGTGTGTGAATGTAACACACATTGTAAAGCACTTTGGATAAAGGCACAAATGCACACATATAATGCAATATATTATAAGTAACATGACTCTAGTAATTTAAAGAAAGGGACACATCCTCAGCAGCACTAACAGTCATTAAGACACACTTTTCGGGTGCGTGCGTGCGTGCGTGCAGTACCTCTTTCCCTCCAGCAGGGAAGTACTTGAGCGAGGGGAATCCAGACACGACCACAGACTCCACCTCGTTGGCGGTGGAGTCCATCTTGGCTATGATGATGTCATCGTGGTCAGCGTACTTCTCTCCCAACTTGTCCCAGATAGGAGCCAACTCCTTACAATGACCACACCATGGAGCATCTGCACACACACACACACACACACACACACACACACACACACACACACACACACACACACACACACACACACACACACACACACACACACACACACACACACACACACACAAGTAACAAATCTACCCAAATCTATGCCAGACAGACAGACATACATCGAGACAGACATCGAAACAGACAGACAGACTTACAGAACTCTATAAAGACATTCTTGGTGGGGTCCAGAGCGACCTGCTCGAAGTTCTTTCCCACCAGAACCTTGACAGGAGCCTTGTCCCATTCCTCTGGAATGGACTCGCTCAGCAGGTGTGGCTGCAATGCACACAAACCAGATACATAAAGCAGTGGTCCTAACAGCGTTGCCAGATGTATGATAATTATCGTATTTGTACGATAATTTCACCCTCTGTACGATAATAATAATTACAAAAATGCCCAAACGTACATCATTTTGCCATATCACAAAAAAGTGAATGCATGAATTTACATTAAAAACCCTTGCCTGCTTCCACGCAGCATATGTGATGTGTTTTTGTCACATAGGAGTCTCAAACAAGGTTGTTTCTTAGACTTATTAATACGCCAATTCGTTGTGAAATTAATTTACATGTGTGACTTAAATGTTTTCGCTGTGTACAATAGTTTTCTTTCAAATTTTAAGCCACCAGTACGATAATTCAGCATTTCCCATCTGGCAACACGGGTTCACAATGTGTCGCATAGCGACGCATTGTGAACTTGTGAAATCTTCCATTTTGGGGGTCCCTTCCCTGGCACAAACTCTTTTCAGATAGGGGTCCGCAGCCAAATACATATCAAGTTGGGGTCCTTGACATGGAAAAAGTTAGATTAGAGCACAGATCCTGTGGAAGTGTGGAAGAGTACAAATGGAAGCAACCCGTAAGAGTCCATCCTACAGGCTGAGGCTACTGTTATTATATGAGATATTTATTCAACCATCTTTGTTTTGGTGTGTTACCTTCATGCTTCCGTCCAGGACTTGCTGACAGAAGTGTCTGATGGTGTCTTCGTTGATGAGCGTCTCTTCCATGGCGTATTTCTTCACCGTTTGTGTGTCGATGATGCGCACTGTGGGGGCGTCGCTCTCCGTTAGGCCGAAGTACTTCAACACATGACTCAACGACATGGTCACATCAATCACAATGAACAGTACCTACACACAGACACACACACACACACACACACACACACACACACAAACACACATACTCACACAGGCACGCACGCACGTGCACACACACACACACACACACACTCACACACACACACACACACACAAATGTATTGTCATCCCCAAAAAAGCAGTCAAGAAACTACTATACTACTATACTACTATAAAAACTAATAATATATTCCAACATCCAACTGGATATGTAAATTATTTGGGGAATTCGTGGCGTAGACACACTGGGCAAGACTTACGCTGTTGATTGTTTCAAAGTTGAATTTGGAGGAAGCGGAAGCGAAACGCTAACCCCCCCGCTTCCAGATAGACACTCTCTGACATAGGTCATGGCCTAGCTCTGGTCCATCTCTCACACATGAGAGAAATTGTAATTAATTACATAAATATTTGCGCAGGAAGTTGAAAGTACCAGCGTTAAGGAGACGTCCTCCTGACACCTAACGCATGCGGACCGAGGCTTGAGACCGGCTCACACTATAGTCAGTTTGGAAGGAAAAGTCTATCCTCCACGTGATGTATGGCTCAGTGATGCTATAGGCCAGGGTGCATTTTGCATCCCAAAACGCTGATTATTGATAATAGACCCATCTGTGGTCCCATGGACGCACTACTGTACTCAGCACTGTACTGTAATTTGGTTCTATTTAATTTACTTTGTGTTAGCATATATAATTTGCACTGTTGTTTGCATAACTCTTTGCAATTGTCAGATTTAGAATTGTGTTTATTTCTTTCAGATATATTTTATACATGAATATAACCATTTTATAACCATACTAGATGAAATGGGAGTTAAATGTTGCAATTTGTAAAAATTACAAAATATGACTCCTTAACGTTGTTAAAGCGGGACTCATAAAATGACCATGGGACCCATCTAAAAGACCACCCCTGGGTCCCGGGACCCATTACATTGAAAACCTATTGACATCACTGAAGGCTATAGTCCAGTAGTTCCTCAGACGCACCTTGTCCTTGTACTCCTTGGCTACGGTCGTGTAGGGCTCCAGCAGAGATGACTGGCTCTCCACTGTAGAGTTGATGAACAGCAGACTGTGTGTTTTAATCTTAGAGCCAAAGATCTTATCTGCATTCTGAACACGCACACGCGCGCACACACACACACACACACACACACACACACACACACACACACACACACACACACACACACACACACACACACACACACACACACACAGTTACACAAAGTTATTTAACAGATGTAAAAATATAGATCTGATGTGGTTAAGTGATGCGACTGAGATGGATTTTCGAACAGAAGATATTTGCATTAGCAGAATATATAGAGAAAGCTTGGGACATACGGACAAATAAAACTTATATGTGATGTATTTTATTTTTATTTTCATGTTTTTGCTTATTTCTGTTTTTGTTTTTATCAAATACTTGGTGTAACTTCTGTGTGGGAAGTGAACGTGATATTGTAAATTTATGTTGTTGGTGTCTTATAATCCCGTAAGGGATGGGTCTTAACGACAAGACACGCAAATACAAATTCATTCATTCATGAATGTGTGTGTGTGTGTGTGTGTGTGTGTGTGTGTGTGTGTGTGTGTGTGTGTGTGTGTGTGTGTGTGTGTGTGTGTGTGTGTGTGTGTGTGTGTGTGTGTGTGTGTGTGTGTGTGTGTGTGTGTGTGTGTGTGTGTGCGTGCGTGCGTGCGTGTACCTGTTCACTGAATGGAATGACCAGCTCAATGCTGTTGGTGTGAATGAAGGAGGTCAGCTCTTCTTTCACCAGCTTCCCTTCTTCAAACGTGTGGTCTGCTCTGCCATCATCAAACTGACGCGCGCACACACACACACACAAACACACACACACACACACACACACACACACACACACACACACACACACACACACACACACACACAGTGCACCCACACATTTTAAACAACAGACAAACATCCTGCCACTAGGTGGTGGTAAAAGAAATAACAAACAACAACAACAACAACAACAGTATAGCATCATCACTGCTTCCTCAATATATTATGTGTTGTGTTATGGTTAAAAAAAACATCTTACAATTAGTAAAACATTCACTACTACTAACAACTAATTTGAATGACTAGGCCTACTGTAGTACAAGTACTTTGTGCAACATTTTAATTTGTCTTTTATGAGGCCACATGCACAGCTCATAGCCACGATTCAAAAGATTACTATTTGGAACTCAATTGGTGCTTAAATCTCTTCTGAAAACACACCACTACAGTATGTTAAATGTGGCCTTTAATTGGGACTTACTCTACCGTATATTGTTCATGCTGTTGATATTTTGTTGTTTTTATTGATTGGCTGTTGTATTGCTTGGTTGTCTGCTGTTTTAACGTATGTATTTATGTAAAGCACTTTGTAATTATTCTTTTTAGAAAAGCACTACACAAATACATTCATTATCATTATGATTAATTAAGAATCCAACATTTCGAGGCTGACAAAAGATACACTTCAAGAATACATATATATCATGCTTTTGTCAGTTCGAAACTTTGGTTTATAATGAATTAATCTTTTGCATCGTGGCTACGAGCCGTGTTGCAGCCTCTTTTTTCATGCTTTTGCACGGTGGTCAGCACCTCTGCACTATTGGTGTACACCCTTCCTGCTTGTTTATTTAAAATAAATGGCATTTATAAAATTGCTCTCCCAAAATGTTAATGTCCTGTGTTTGCGTGCGTGCGTGCGTGCGTGCGTGCGTGCGTGCGTGCGTGCGTGGGTTCTGTACCTTTTTAAACAGAACCACTGTGTTGGTTTTTACTTCGTATTTCTGAAACACCTCAGGACTGGTTGTCATGGCAAACTCCATGTCAACCATGCTCATAGCAACATCACGTAGCACCTTCCCGTCCTCACTGTCCGCATTCTGCAGATAGATAGATAGATAGATAGATAGATAGATAGATAGATAGATAGATAGATAGATAGATAGATAGATAGATAGATAGATAGATAGATAGATAGATAGATAGATAGATAGATAGATAGATAGATAGATAGATAGACAGACAGATCTTGAGGTTTGCATTATTACAGACAGACAGACAGACAGACAGACAGACAGACAGACAGACAGACAGACAGACAGACAGACAGACAGATACGTACAGTAAAGAAGCCGACCACAGAGACATTGTGAGAGCTGATGAAGTCGGCAGCAGACTTTGTGTTTTCCAGCACAGCCAGACCAGGTCCAGCCCTCTTCTTCATCCACTGGATGATACCAGCTACAGTCCTCTTTCCTGTTTAACATGAAATGTATTACTGTTTAATACCGGTATCTAATGATATATACAGTAGGCCTACCAGCCACAGTCTTCTTTCCTGGACACAGTGGTGGTACATTTAAGTACGTTTACTCAAATATTGCAATTAAGTACAGTTTTGAGTACCATACCTGAGTATGTCCATTTCTCAATACCTTTTTACACTACAATTATTTGAAAACATACATTTCTAGATACTTGAAGATTTAATTATTATTACAAAACATACTTTTAGTTAACCAATTAATCACTATTATTCTACTATGATTGTCTATTTAAAAAAATGCCTATACTGTTGTGACCATATTGGCTACATGAAAAAAGCTTGATAAATGTTATTAGCCTTTTTACTTTGGCAGTCTAAGTATATTCTGATGCGAATATTTTTGTACTTTCACATTCAAATTCGGAATACAGAACAGAATATTTTTATATTGTGTTATTATTGCTACTTTTACGTAAAGGAGCACTTTCACTTTTACTCCTTTTTTCTCCCCAATTTCGTTATGCCAATTGATTTCTCCCTCACTCACCTGCCAGTGAGGAGTCCCCACCGGGAGGACATGGAGCCTTCATCCTATACTCCTCCCGCGATCCTGCCCCACCATTTCCGTTTACTCACGCTATGTCTCGTTGGTGGGATTTGGACAGTTCAGAAACCTGCTTACCAATGACATCATCGATGGGGAATCCAAAAATTACAGCCTTTCTCTTCCTGGAAAGTTAGAAGCCATTGTAAATCTTGTTTGAAATGATCAAACCTGCTGATGATGTCACTGATATAGACAGGTTTCTGAACTGATCACAGCCCTCATCTGAGACAGGGGGCCCTATTTTAAGTGCCAGGTCCTATGACTTAACCTAAGACCCGGAGGCAAAGATAGGTTGAAAATGGGTGAAGTAAAAAGTCTACTTCTTCCACGACTGTCTATTCTACAGACTGGTTGTGTGTTTACCAGTATAAACAACAAACTGGTTATGTGTTTACCAGTATAAACAATGAACTGGTAAACACAGTGTTTACCAGTATTAACTGGATTTCTGTTTACCAGTATAGTCGACTGGGTTCTTTCTGTCTCCATCCACAAACAGTCTGAGTGTTGGGAATCCTCCGATGTCAAACTCATCGGCCAGCTCTTTCTCCTCGCTTGCGTCCACCTTGGCCAGTCGCATCCCTGGCTCCTCCGCCTTCAGTTTCCCAGCAGCCTCGACGTATACGGGCTCTAACTGCCGACAGTGTCCACACCATGGGGCATCTGCAAGAGCACGCACGCACGCACGCACGCACGCACGCACGCACGCACGCACGCACGCACACACACACACACACACAAACACACACACACGCATGCAGTTTCTAGCTTTTAAAATTAAATGGATTTTTGCAAACACAATATTGTCACATATTTCCTAATGAAACATGGGTTGGAAATTTCTCATCGCAAATAACTCTCTGCCGACCGTCCCATCACCTCGGCTCTAGGATCTAAATGCAACACAAATGTAACAGTAACAAGTGTTGCAGTAACACTTGTTTATGTTACTGCAATGCATTGCCTATTTCTCACATCAAATAGAGTATTTCCAGACAGATTTTAGTGTACAGTTAAAAACAATAATGTTTGTAGTGAACTGTCTCTGTCCTATAGTGTCTACGTAATTAATCAACTATGTGTGGAAGAGAGACACTGACCTTAGCTATGTGATTGACACATTGAGCTATACAGCAGTGATTCTCAACCTGTGGTATGTGTACCAGTGGTAGGCCTACTACATGGGATTGACACTTTGAGCTAGGCTATGGGATTGAAGCATTGCGAGCCACCATAGTACTGTGACAATGGCCCCCAGAAATTGGCATACCCCTACCGGGCTTAGGACCAAACACAGCATCGTTTTTCCTCATCTCTAAGGCCTCCCATACATGAAATGGATTCTTGTATAAAAATATTTTACTGTAAAAGTGGTGAAATTGATATTTAAAGTCATACACCTCAAACTAAAAATACAGCCTGTCCGTCTGGGGATTAAGGCATATAAAGTCATGTAGATTCACAATGGAAGCTCTGAGAGGTTTACAACTTGGCATACCTGAAGCCAGGACATACCTCTACATTCTAGAAAAATAATAATGTCAATATGTGAATGTAAATATGAGATAGTCATTTGAACACATACCTACAATAGGCGAAAATGTAAATCTGTATAGTGTCTTCTTTACTTTGCAGTGACTCTGACATGGATTGTCATAGCAACACATTATGAGGGCTTGTAGGAATGGTGTGGTTCTACTGTATCCAGCAATACCAATTGTGTAATTGTAGCTTGCATACTCGTGGAGTTATGGCACTAAACGTACATTGTGTCCCAAATGGGGGGAATAAAACAGTCCTAATGAAATCGACAGTATTAGTTAGTGTGGTTGCTCTAGGCAACACCAACACACTATTGTTCTCTGTCTGATATTTTTTTGCCAGCAAGGTGCTTTTTGAGGGAGTTTTAATGGGTTTTTTTGTTCAATGTTTTTTTTTTAAACGCCATTGCCAATAAAGAGAACATTTGCGTCATCTTTATTGTTAATGGCATTTAATGTGTTTACACCGTTTGTTTCACATCACCATTACATCACCTAATCAACATGAGTTAGACTTTAATATATTAGCCCCCCTCACTTCACACAGGTGTGATTTGTGTTAACTTTTGCACAACAGAAAAGTGAAGCTTTTTGTCATATGCTTCACACACTGTTGTCACTGTTGTCATGCTTCACATGACATCACAATATAGAATACAAACGGTAAGACGGAATTCAGTTCCCAGGTCCCTATATGCTTTGTGACTCACGTCAGTGCAACCACACTTGCAATTTCCCAGAATTGCACCTTTCTAGTTTTATTTTGACTTCACTTATCATTGGTGGAATAATTATAACAAATTGACTTGAATAGAAGTTCCAAAATGTATGAAATCCCAAACTTGAGAAATTGTGAAAAGAATATTGCAGCTGCAACAATACTGCAGAGAAATGCAGGCCTACAATAGAACTACTATTATATAGCACAGACCTGGATGAGGGTGCTCAATGATCAATGTTATCCTCATAACAGCAAGTCATTAGTTACTGCGAGAGTCTAGCAAACACCAACTCAGGATTCCTGGATCTCTGCCCTCCACAATTTTCACAATTTTCATTTTGTATTGTTTACTTTATTTAGAAAAGCAATGTACAGTAACTTTTCACATCCCTTATACAAAACAAACACAATCAATTCTCATATTTTCCCCATGTCCTGTGTCCCATGTCCTGTGTCCCTCTTAAGTTATACCAGTATCCCCATGTCCTGTGTCCCTCTTAAGTTATACCAGTATTAATAAGACAAGACTTATGGAACAATGCAATTAAAGTCATTCATTTCTGTAGGAGTTGATATCATTTTACATAATATTTTTTTACAGTATTTGTCTCCATCTGCTCTATCTGCATCGTGTTGCATATATGGGTTTCTTCATAAACTGACAGCAAATATTTTGGAATGTGAAAAGAGCAGAAGAACCTTGTCAAGTCTAGTAGCTATTTAGCTAGCTGGAGTGACCTAACTTTAAGCTCCATTTAGTGTAACAGATCCTGTCCAGTAGCATAATAGAAAAGCCCAGACTCTGTCTCACCAGAATGGTTCATTAGTATCACTTGTAACAGCATGGTTACTGTGCATAGTACCTAACTATAGTAGCGTACGGTCGGACACAACATAGTTGATTGATGAATTCTGAACCTATTTGTCTTTCTTTTTTTTTTTTTTACCAGAATGGAGTGTGATGTACAAACATTGGATCCAAATATTTGTATCATCTGTGGTAAACATTTAGAAAAAGCAAAGAAACAAGATCCACAATGTCACAAACCCTAAAGCAGAAGACCTTCAACACATACTAAATGGTGCTCAACAGAGAGATGATGATGATGAAAACCCTGGCTCCAAATACAGAAAATATACTTTCCTTCAAATTAAAGATATCTTATCATGTATCATGTTGCTGAGCAAACTACAAATGTTGAGAGTGAGAGTATGCCTGCACCATGCAGTCTCATCAAGAAGACTGAATAAGGTTGATAATAGTAACAGAGACAATGAACGTTGATGAATTTGTATCGTCGGCTGCTCTTGTATTATATAAACATCATAAAAGCTACCTTAAACCTCTAAAGGAAATAAAGCAGCTGCCAGACAAAACAAAGAATCAGAACCGCAGACCAAATGTTCACCTATTTTAATTTAATTAAATGAAAGTGATGACACTAAACTAAGCGTTATGATGACATACTGGTCCATGATTTTCTTCATCAATATATCTGAAGTTCTACAGCTCTGTTTTTTGAGTGGTGTAAACCACTCCTACAACTGGCTTTTGTGTGCAGAAGAAAATGAGCATGGTTGCTACGGTCATCCAGTTCACCCGGGTGTGATTTAATTACGTCAGAAATTATTTTGAACATAGCAACCATGCACAAAAAAAGCCAGTTGTGAAATCACATCCAGGTGTGATTTCATTACGTCAGACATTACGTCAGACCACAGCTGATCATGCTATATAAAACCTTACACCACTCAGTTCACACGGGTGTGATTTTTTCTTGGACGTGCAGCTTCTATCAGTGCATATCCCATGGGCACACTTTCAGAGCATACCACATCAGACCTTTCAGCTCAATCTACAATTCAAATTGTAATGAATGAGATTTTCCTTCAGTTTCCAGGATTTTCCTGTATTTAGACCATCATCACATCTTCCTCAGAGCTCAGTCTTCAGTATGTCATTATAACTCCCAGTCAGAGGTTATATATTGTATGATATTTATCTTCATACGATCAGGTTACGAGAGCTTAGTGTTGGTATATGGAGCCAGGGTTTTATGAACATCAGCATCATTTCTCTGTTGAGCAACATTCAGTGTTGAAGGTCTTCTACTGCAGAGGTTTTGGCATTATTGACCGTGTCACTTTCCTTTTTCTATTTGTATTTGGATGTTTTTTTAACGATGTTGTAATAGCGACCACACATCACATCATTTACTATGAAAACATAAATGTCCTGTCACTGTCAGTCAGTTAGTCTGTTAGTTATAGTGACCTTGTGACATCATCAGGGATGGAGATCCCTCATCAATATTAAGGCCATATATAAGAATGCCCATATATGGAGATCCCTGATGTCATCAATATTGGCCAGCAACTCTACATCTGACCTCAAACCTCAAACCCTTAGATCTCCATAAATGGAGCTGACCTGTTCTGACATTCCATATTGTATGTTGATCTGACCTCATTAATCCCTGTATACTCAAGACACGCTCCATATATGGCCAGTACATAATTAATTCCATATGTTGATCTGACTCCCCATGCCAAAGCGCCAGCGCTCGCCCAGCAGTCTGCTGTCACCCAGGCCGATGCGTGCATGTGACCTCGCCCTTTTCTCGCCCTAAGGTCTACAGTGTCAGGGTTCTACTATTGTCAATGGCTACTGGACATGCTCTGTTAGTATGTTACACTAAATGGAACTTAAAGCTAGGTCAGATAGCTACTTGATTTGCCATTATTCCAAATATATATCCTTTTCATATTCCAAAATATTTGCAATGATTTACCTTTTATGAAGAAAGCCATAGGCAATACAATGCAGATGCGGTGAAGCTAAATACAACTTTACCTTAAGCAAACATGTTAAATGATTATATCAACTCTACATGAATGAATGACTTGCTGGTATGAGGATAACATTGAGCATTGAGCTTGGTTTCCCTCATCCAGGTGTGCTAAATAATAGTTAGGTAGTTCTATTGTAGGGATGCATTTCTCTCTGTAGCCTACTATTGTTGAAGCTGCATATATACTTTCACAATTTCTCATTTGTGACATTTCATATATTTTAGGGACTTCTACTCAAGTGAATTTGTTATAATTTCACCACCCTTGCATAAGTGAAGTCAAAATAAAACTAATCTGTTTGATACTGTAGATTTCATTAGGACTGCTTTATTTCCTCCCATTTGGGAAACCATATACGTTTAGTGCCATAACTCCACGAGTATTCAAGCTACAGTTACACAATTGGTATTGATTCAGCAGAACCACACCTTCCATACAAGCCCTCATATGTGTTGCTATGACAATCCATGTCAGAGTCACTACAAAGTAAAGAAGACACGCCTATTTCCGCCTATTGTAGGTATGTGTTCAAATGTCTATATCTCATATTTACATTCACATATTGACATTATTCTTTTTCTAGAATGTAGAGGGATGTCCTGGCTTCAGGTATGCCAAGTTGTAAACCTCTCAGAGCTTCCATTGTGACTACATGAGTTTATATGCCTTAATCCCCAGACGGACAGGCTGTATTTTTACTTTGGGGTGTATAATTTAAATTTCACCACTTTTGCAGTAAAATATTTTTATACAAGAATCCATTTCATGTATGGGAGGCCTTAGAGATGAGGAAAAACTATGTTGTGTTTGGTCCTAAGCCCGGTAGGGGTATCTCGAAAACTAAAGCACTTTTTGACTGTTCATCACAGGACTACCAGTCTACCATGCAGAATCAACATGGAAATTAGCTCCTGATAGAGACAGTGGCAGTTGGTAACTGGCCTTATCTCCCCTTCTCTCTCTCTCTCTCTCTCTCTCTCTCTCTCTCTCTCTCTCTCTCTGTGTGAAGACACAGCTCTGCTGTGAGCTGTGAGAGAGTTGGCCTAGACAGCATCTGGCCAGGTAACGTGCACACTCACTTGTGCACGTGAGTGACGTGACACATCGTGTGTGTTCTCTGTGCATGCATGCGTGCCGTGCGTGTGTGCGTGCATGTGTGCATGTGTGTGCGTGTGTGATGACGCGGTACTCCGGGCCACCAGGTTTGGACTGAAAGCTTTCACTATTAACCACGTTCACTGTCCATGTGACAGATCAACACCAGCAGACATCATTAAACCATGCTGCCATTCAATGTCAGTTTGTTAATCTGCTATTTACTGCAAAATACCTGACCTACGAGTAGGTCAGGTATAACTCTAACTCTAACCTTTTTTTTATTTTTTATTTTTTTTACACTGCACACTGTTAAAATGTTTCTTTGATACTGTATCTGTACCTAAACAATGGAACTTGTATTTATGGTTGTTGAGTTATCATTAAGATATTATATTTATGCAATGATGTACAATGCCATATAATCAATGTTTTTAACATTTGGTTGTATTTTAAGTTTTCCTTATACTGTCATGTAAAATGTTTTCATATTATGTAATGAATTGTATGTGTGGACCCCAGCTGCTACTAAGGTAGTAGCTATTGGGGATTCAAATAAACAATAAACAATAAAACCCTAAACCTAACCCTCTAAATGCCTGATCCTAATCCTAACCCCAACATGAATATTTTGTAAATTGTAAGCCTAACTCTATTCGGTTTTAAAACGACCATTTCTCTTGTGAGGACCAGGCCAATTGGCCCTTGTATACGTTAAGCAGTACAAGCACGAACATTTCACCTTGATGTGAAACAACAGAATCCAAATACTGTAAGACAGTAAAAGTCGGCCCAGACGGTTAGCTCAACCGTCTTGGCACCTAGGCTGCCAAGCCAGCCTGACGGTGTGCCGCGGGCTCGACTCCCGATCCCGATGGCCTTTGCCGCGTGTCTTCCCCCATCTCTCTCCCCATTTCCTGTCAGTCTACTTTCAACCTATCAATAAAGGCAGAAAAAGCCAAAAAAAATATCCTTAAAAAAAAAAAAAAAGACAGAGAGTCTATCCCCGTTTCATTGTGTTATAGTCGGACTGCTGAAGTGGTATGTATGCAACAAATAAGCAGCCAGGACTTGGCGCCACTCATTCTGCTGAGTTGACGGTGCCCAGGATCGAACCCATGACCTTGTGGTCCCAGTGCTGTGTGCTTTTTCCCACACGGACAGAGCTGGTATGTGGAATTCATGGACCTCACTTTTGAGAATCACTACAATAATATGAAAATGTATGTATGATTGAAATTGTGTTTTTTGTTTATCATCATCATCATCATCATCAAAAGGTTGTAGTTTTGAACTCACAGAACTCGACCAGCACTAATCGGTGTTCCTTCAGGGCCGTGTCAAAGTTGTTGATGTGCAGGACGAGAACGTCTTTGTCCTCCTCCACCTCCTCTGTCTTCTCCTTCTTCTGCACCTCCTCCTCCTCCGCCCCGTCTCCGTCCTCCTCGGATGCTGGCGTTTCCTCTGTCCCTGCAGCGTCCTCCTGGCCGTGCGTCCGTCCACAGGAGGCCCAGAGGAGGAGGCCCAGTAGAAGCAGGCTGACCAGTGTGTGTGTTTTCATGTCTACAGGTGTGTGAGACAGAGAGAGAAAGAGAGACACATGACACAGTTAGAAATGTTTAAAAGAGGAGAGAGTGTGTGTCAGAATTTTACTGGCCTTCCCCGGCGTCCAATCGGAGGTGAGGAGGACTTCATTGCGTTTGCATGGGCCCCCTCCTCCATTCATGGCTGGCCGGAAGGTGCCGTGCGGCCTCGCGATTGGTCAGATGGACAGGATAATGGACGAAACGCGTGCAGAGCAAGGTCAGTTTTTCATTATCTTGTATACCTCTGAACTTATTTCAGATATACGTCTCTCTCTCACACGCACGCACACACACACACACACACACACACACACACACACACACACACACACACACACACACACACACACACACACACACACACACACACACACACACACACAGAGAGTCTCTCTCTCACTCTGGCTTATCACTCCATATTTGCTTACTGTATACTGGGGTGTCTGCAGTAGGCAAACTTACTTACTTAGTTCAATTCAGTCCAGTCACATTCAGTTTAAATTGAAAAATTTCATCAATATTTCAAAAACAATGTTGCCAGAGCATGAAAATACAAAGCTGTACCAACAAACCAGCTAACTAATACGGCGGTGGCTCAGGGGTAGAACACACACACACACACACACACACACACACACACACACACACACACACACAGAGACTCTCTCTCTCTCTCACTCTGGCTTATCACTCCATATTTGCTTACTGTATACTGGGGTGTCTGCAGTAGGCAAACTTACTTACTTACTTAGTTCAATTCAGTCCAGTCACATTCAGTTTAAATTGAAAAATTGCATCAATATTTCAAAAACAATGTTGCCAGAGCATGAAAATACAAAGCTGTACCAACACACCAGCTAACTAATACGGCGGTGGCTCAGGGGTAGAGTGGCTGGATGGTAACCGCAAGGTTGCCTGTTCGAACCCGGGCTCCCCCAGAGTTAGTGTCGAAGTGTCCTTGAGCAAGACACTGAACCCCAAATTGCTCCTGATGTGCTGGCTAGTGCCTTGCATGGTTTCTTCCGCCATCGGTGTATGAATGTGTGTGTGAATGGGTGAATTGATGCACAATCTATGTAAATCGCCTTGGATAAAGGCGCTATATAAATGCACCATTTACCATTTACTAATACATTTCACTAGATAACTCTTTCAGAGATCCAGTAGTAATTAAGGGACATAACATGATCTGTCGTCCCAGAAACCATAAAAAACACACACAACATCTTCTTCACCATCATTGTTATAGGCTCACCAGTCACCAGGGCACCAGATGAGTTCAAACAATATTCTAGATATTAGTTACAAATTAACAGTAGTACAAAATAGACAATTGGATAACCGTTTTCCTGACAGTGTGGGAGGTTTGTGCTTTTATTATACATTTACAGTAGGGAAAAAAAGAAACAAATATGAAATAACTGTAGGCTACTGTATATGAAACCTGATTATTGTGTTAATAGAAATGAAGATAAAATGAACAACTCTGTTATTAAAGTCCTGGACAGAAAATATGCTGGTTACTGAAGTACAAACTGGTACATGGTTACAGCACTTAAACAAGCACACACTCATGCAAGCACATTCAAAGGTTAGTCTTACATTTTGCAGATACATAGGAGCCAAATAACTTAATTATCACATTGATTGGAAGTAGAGGAAAACAGCTAGACAATTCCATCTATGAACAAACCTCACAAAAGCTCACAAATGAAATTAACATATATCTCATTTGTGTAATCTGAAACAAAACCTATGGTAGCCTATAGTATAAGTGAATCACACAATTCAACTCCTTACAATTCAACTGCTTACTGTGTGTCTGTTTAGTGTTTGCAGCTGCAAAAGGTGGGAGGGAACATAACATCACTGATGTGAAAAGTGAAACTGAAACCTGACTGATGGTAGCCAGCAGCTCATGTATTTCTATTTCATAATGATTCAAATGATCATTATGATAGAAAATGTGATATTATTTATTATTCTTGATAAGGGCCATGGGTGTTGGGCAGGCCTTAATTAAAATATGAAAGGGCACTTTGGGAATCAGGGGCTAAACTGCATGGGTACCCTTGCTGCTGCACGTGCCTATCAATAAAGATTACATTTCAAGACAATTGGTACAAAGTACGATATGTCAAAATATTTGGCATCATGTAGTTGTACCAATATTTCACTAGATAACTCTTTCACAGATCAGAGAAAACTGCTTAACACATGATATGTCGTCCCATCTTCCATTTTTAAGCACAACACAGTCTTGTTCTCCACCATAGTTATCAGGCCGACCATGCTGCCAGTACCTGGAGTAGGAACATTGAATTCATTACAACAATACCTTAACATTATCTTTTACCATGACCTCAAATTATATTCTAGATATCAGATGCAAATGGAAAGTGAAATTGACAACAATATGTATAATTGTGTTGGTGACAGTGAGGTTGGTTGGTATTTTATTATAAGATTTAACACCAACTAAGCTGAGCTAAGATGAAATCCCTTATGTGAAATGTTAGTTTAAATGAAGAGTAGTAGAATGAAGGTAAAGTCTTACGTTGGTGTGGTCAGTGGTGTTCCATCTACCCATTTAAATGTTCCTTCTTCCACTCCGTCAGTCAAACCCAGCCACACCCACTGGTTTGTCTTAACAACTGTGTTAACAAAGTCCTGGACAGAAAAGCAGTTGGTTACTGGTTCACACTGTACAATAGAACACTAAACGTGGGCATGAATGCCACCCACGCACGCACACACGCACGCACGCACGCACGCACGCACGCACGCACGCACGCACGCACGCACGCACACACACGCACACACGGTCACACGCACGCACACGCACGCACGCACGCACGCACGCACACACGCACACACGCACGCACACACGCACGCACACACACACACACACAACACACACACACCATACCTGTTTTTCTTTGCTGTTTATGATCATCAGCTCAGATTGATTGTCTTTACAGTATTGTTTGCTCTCATTCCAGGTGTTCCACTCAGTGGAGTTCAAAGAGATGTAATAACACACACCACCAGCAAATGTAAATCCATGTAGTTCTAACAACAAAATAATTAAGTTAGACACTGTTCTGTCATTTGCTACGATTAATGGTGGTGATGAACAACATGATATAACAATGAATAAAAACACTGAACAGCGATGTCTCACTGACCACACAGCCTCTTCTTGAGCTCATCTAGCTCTGCAGTGATGGCGTTACATCTGGACTGTAACTCTTTGACCAGGTTGTTTTTCTCTTCAGTCCATTCAAAATCTGTAAGGAGAGTCAACAAACTGATGAGTTTTACATACATCTTTCTTCTGATCTGACCTCCTTCATGAGGTTGTAGTAGCTGCTCTCTAACTGCTGACCATTTGGTTTCCAGACAATTTCACGGCAATCACACCAGTTCATGATCTGAGGCATTTTGTACAAAATGAGCCACTGCTGCAAACTTTGGAAGCCCAATCAATGTATCCACCCAACGGTGCCAGCTGGTCACAGACAGACGGACACGGACCATTAATAAGGAATCCATGATCACACATGCCATGGTGCACTGATGTATAGTTTGATGCACTTTGCAGCTTGTGCTGCTCTCTGCTCTCCCTATTCTCTGCACTTCTCACTTTTAACTCACAGGGGAACAACTTTGTTCCCCCATATTGTACTACAGTAATCTGATCCCTGGTTAGTCAGTGTATCGCAGCACAGATTCTTGCAGCCTGACCGCCGTGGGCTTCTTTCACACCCACAACCAGCTACAAAGATGTGGTTGTGTAGGTCTATTAGCTTGCACCTAAATGATCGAGTTGAGAGAGCAACTGCACCTGGCCAGTCATTGCAGTGAGAGGCAAGCATGGGAAATTCAATAAAATACTTTAGAATGCACGCAGCCAATACACAACATCCCTGGAACAACATATTTTCAGATGGGGGTCTGCAGCCAAATACAGATAATTCTGGGGGTCATTGACATGAAAAAGGTTGAGCACCACTGACATAGAAACATAGGTTTTTCAGAAATGTTAGGATTTAGAAGGCTTTTCTTTTTTTTAATCGACATCAGTCCAAAATGGGTTAAAGCATTTAAACATTGTCACGTGTGGGTTAGCATGCATTGACAATCCATTTTGAGAGCTTCATACAAAAGTGAAACAGACAAACAATCAAATATATAAACAGGTTTGTGTGATTTTGGAGATGAATGTCGTGAAAAACAAGAAATGGTCAACACGCCTGTCTCCTGATACCAATTCACCTGCCCCAAATATAGGACCCAATGTATTTAAAGCAACAACCATCAACAATATTTCTGCCAAAACATATACCTGTATTGTTTATTATAGAATTACTCACTGTATATGACCAGGCCAATGATGCCAGCCAATAGGATTACACACAGCAGACCCAGACAAACTACAACAGCTTTGTAGAGATTCTTCTTTTCTTTCTGAGCCTGAAAAACACAAGACAAACGAACTGTAGGATACCTCAAAGGGTTTAACGTTTAAAATAAGTTACTGTTTATTTTCTTATTATTATTATTTTTTTTTACATTGTTTATATTTTTGTAATAATTAGCATGAGCATAGCCACATCTGCAGACACCACTACACCACTGCTTTTAACTTAATATCCATAGATGTGTTTATTGTTCATCATTGCAGCATTTAGTTTTACTTACATGCTGCTCGTGTGGTGTGTTCTGCTGTACAGCATCCCGATGGGTACCAGGGTCAGGGTCAAGGTCGTCTGCAGAGACATAGATGTGTACTATCCTCTCCTCTTTTTCTCCTTTCTCCTCCATCTCCTGTTCTGTCTCTCTTCGGCCATATCTGACATTTGTTGCCAGGTCTGGTATATTGTACACGTCCTCAGACATTCTAGTTCATCTTCAAAATACATTTGTTGTACAACTTGTTGGAGAACTAGAAGTAAAAAAGAGGAAGACTAACCCGTAACAAGATCCTATAACTCTGGGCATCACACGCATGAGATAGATGCACTTCCATGCTCTAAAACCACACACCATCACACCCACAGGTCTCATGAATCACTGAGAGAGGGTCAATGCTGTTTCTTTATACTGCTGCGCGTCATTAAAAGTGTTAGCCTATACTTATTTGAGGTTTGACGACTTCATTATGTCATTATGTCAGACTCACCCATGAAGACTGTTTCTTGCTAAAATTCCGACTAATCAGGATCGAGGAGAAACAAAACAAAGTCTTTGTATTGAATGAGAACAGGGAGGAGAGCAACTGTGGTCCAGTATGGGAAAGAGAAATGAGAGGAATTATGTAAGCATACAAAAGACACACTTTCTCCTATGAAGGCAATTGGACAGGCAACCTGGCCGGCTGCTACAGTATACTGCACATGCCTGAATGGTAGTTTGTATCTTTAACTGTGTAATGCGTATAGGAGGATAGACATAATGGAGTAATTGTGAGCGAATGTCAGAGCTAACTTTCCTCAGCATTGATATAATTGCATAACAATATCATTTTAAAGCTATTAATAAAGAACAATGTGAACAATTCATATGCATGTCTTTTCTTCCATGTTGCAGGGCATTAAGTCTGATGGTATTTCACTCTGGACCCCTGTTCAGGGTGAGGCCGTTTTCCTGGCACCACCACTGTGTCATCAAGCAAACGTCTGGCCACACAGCGGTGATGGTTAAATGGTAAAATGGTAAATGGTGCATTTATATAGCGCCTTTATCCAAGGCGCTTTACAGAGATTGTGCATTACATTCACCCTTTCACACACACATTCATACACCGATGGCAACGGAAACCATGCCAGGCACCAACTAGCACATCGGGAGAAATTAGGGGTTCAGTGTCTTGCTCAAGGACACTTCGACAGTAACTCTGGGGGAGCCCGGGTTTGAACTGGCAACCTTGCGGTTACCATCCAGGCACTCTACCCCTGAACCACCACCCCGCCCCTGGTTGTACAAGGGGTATATCAGGGGGCTCTGTGGTAAATGGTAAAATGGTAAATGGTGCATTTATATAGCGCCTTTATCCAAGGCGCTTTACATAGATTGTGCATTACATTCACCCATTCACACACACATTCATACACCGATTGCGGCGGAAGCCATGCAAGGTACCAACCAGCACATCGGGAGCAATTTGGGGTTCATTGTCTTGCCCAAGGACACTTCGACATGTAGACAGGAGGAGCCGGGATTCGAACCGCCGACCCATGGATCATTGGACGACCTGCTCTACCTCTTGAGCCACAGTCGCAATCTGTGTTATGGGTGAAGGTGGTAGAGGTGTGGCTGGCTGCCCACCCTGACCATATGGGGTCTAGTCTACAGGGTTCAGTTACATGTCTGCTAGTTTGTTAGCAGCCTGGTGGGGTCTATGTTGTAACAATGAAACATTTCCTCTTCTCTGCTGTTGGTGGGAGCTGGGACCTGGGAGATGAAAAATGACCATCACATTTTGATTGCTGTTTGTGATCAAAAGAGCCAATTCAAGTTTGAAGTACAATACTATAGACGAATAACAGTTTAAGTCCACATTTTATTCTGACCCCTCCACGAAAAGGCCTAGTTGTCCTGACCCCTTATCCATCATTTATACATTATGGATAATTAGTGTGTACTTAAACTGTTATTCGTCTATAGTACATTATTGTTGTAGCAGTTGCTAAACTCTAAATAATAAACAATGCTATAGGGTACAATTCTATTTCTATAGACTCCCTGAGAAGTGGGCTAATAGTCCAGTTTAATATAACATCTGGTATTTGGCAATTGACATTCAATTAGAACAACAAAGAATTAATTACATTCCAATGGTGTAGGATGGAGGCAGTAAGAGACCTGGATATTATAGATAGCGGAGCACTGCATGGTCCAAAAAAGGTTGAGAACCACTGATCTGCTGTAACCTGGTTGAGAACCACTGATCTGCTGTAACCTGGTTGAGAACCACTGATCTGCTGTAACCTGGTTCCCAGCCTATATGTTCATATCACCTGGAGAACCACTGATCTGCTGTAACCTGGTTCCCAGCCTATATGTTCATATCACCTGGAGAACCACTGATCTGCTGTAACCTGGTTCCCAGCCTATATGTTCATAACCACTGATCTGCTGTAACCTGGTTCCCAGCCTATATGTTCATATCACCTGGTGAAAAGCGTATAAAATAACCGATTGATTGATTTATTTAATACTTTATTAACAGTTTGCAAAAAACAATAAAAGCACAGAAGAGCACAGTTTAATATAAGGCGGAAAGGATTGAACCCAAGGAAGCACCTGCATGGCTTGTTTCCATTGGGGTTCTGACTGAGTAATGCGTATTCAATTCATAGTAACTATTATTCAATTCAGTTAGTTAAATTCAGTTAAATTCAATTCAGTTAGTTAAATTCAGTTAAATTCAATTCAATTGAAAGGGCTTTATTGGCATCAACCTTTCAACAATGTTGCTATAGCATGAAAATACAATTTGTCCATATATTTGTCATGTGCATACATTTCTTTAACTAACTCTTTCACAGATCCAACGGTAAGTATTAGAACATGATCTGTCGTCCCAGTTCCCATTAATAAACACAACACAGTCTTCATTTCCGACTCCATAGTAGTTATTAGGCTCACCAGTGCTCCAGTACCTGGAGAGGAACATTTCATTAATTATTAATACCTTACTTTTAACTGTGACACAGTCCCCACACAGGATCTAACTTTGCCCCACGCAGGATCTAACTATTTCTATACATGTACATGTAGGTACAACACCTTTAATTGGTGACTTCAGTTATAACCAACGGCTGTACCTTGGTTTTGACCTGGACAGTCCGCTCTCATTCAAGATGAGACAGATGCCAGGTTCAATTGGAGATCTGGCATCCTATTGAGTAGATTCAACGTATAGGTTCTGCCTATAATACTAATATTTCTATGCATTTGATGTATTACATTGTTTACCTTGCGTAATGTAGGCTACTGTAAGTTTCTCTGAGTGTCTGCTAAATGCGTAAATATCTCCACCAGGCCAGGTCAGGTTGTGGCCTCCTGGTGGCGCTATAATAGGCCAATGTGAAAAGGGTGGGATATATTCCTCAGCCTAGTAGGAAAGTATGTGAAAGATTTCACGTAAATTGCACGCTGTGTTCATGATTTGAGGTTTTTTGTTTCAAAAGGGCCAATCCTACAAACTTTGAAAGCCAATGTTAGCCAATTAGGATGGAATATGAAATATCGGACAGATCCGTCTTGAACACATGACTATAGAGATAGTGTGTAACGATTTGCAATACTCTCTCCCCATGCCTTCGGCCTGGTGGAGACAGTAACGTATAACACTGGGGTAACGCTATCCGACAACTAGACAGTGAAATAGACAACATGTTTAATTGCCTTAGTGGTAGGTTATGTTTTATTATAAGATTGAACAATTTCGGCGGTCGGGGGAGATGAAATACCTACAGTATATGTGAAATGTTGAAAGATATTAATAAAGGTAAAGTCTTACGTTGGTGTGGTCAGTGGTGTTCCATCTACCCATTTAAATGTTCCTTCTTCCACTCTGTCAGTCAAAGCCCGGCCACACCCACTGGTTTCTCTTAACAACTGTGTTAACAAAGTTCTGGACAGAGAAATTGCTGGTTACTGAAATTCAAACTGTACAATAGATAGGTTACAACTTACAAGTTACAACACACACAACTACGCACACACACACACGCATGCACGCTCGCACACACACATGCACGCACATGCCGACATGTACCATACATTTGCACACACACACGCGCACACACACCCACATATGCACACACATGCACGCACGCACGCACGCACGCACGCACGCACACACACACGCACACACACACACACACACCTGCTTTTCTTGGCTCTTTATGGTCATCAGGTCTGATTGTTTGTCTCTACAGTATTGTCTGCTCTGCTCCCATGTTTTAATGTCAGTAGAGATGTAATAACACACATCACCACCAAATGTAAATCCATGTTGTGATTCTAACAACAAGAGAATAATGATAGCCAAGATTTGTCATTTTGCTCACATTAAATGATGAACAACATATATATATAACAATGAATAAAAACAGTGATGTCTCACTGACCACAGTTGTATCTGGACTGTAGATGGTCAAAACTGGACTGAATCTGATCCTTTTGTTTGGACAGGTTGGTAAATCTGGAATGTAACTCATCGCAATCTTTGATTTTCCCTTTAAGCAGTTCGGAATCTGCAATAATGAGAATCAACGATATGAAAAGTTTTACATATTTGTTGTAAAATTACATTTTCATTTGACATTGAGACAAAGGGACCTGTTTTGGGGGTAAAGGTACAGTAACTGCGTGAAGCTCATATCAGTCAACAGCATGGTGGGTGGGCTGTGGTCACTGGTCACAGATGTTTGGTATTTATTAGACTGGAGAAGGGTGCAGTTTCCATGGTGAAGAGGTGAGATGGGGTTGGATTACAATGAAGATTTCAGTGTGTTTGTTGCAGGTAGTTTCAATCATGAACTCAGAATAATTTCTCTCCAGAGTAAACTGATGTCCTTGTGCAAGAGGTGCAGAGACACCAACAACAAATCTATGGCTTATCAAACAGGTGTGCTTTGCTAAACTCTAGTAGACCTGATATAAAAAAAAGAATATAGGCAGCTGGAGCAAATCATGTGAGTCCCCAAAACACAATTATGTGGTTAAAAACACTTCTCCTCCATAAAATGTAATTTTGCCTGTGCCAATCCACCTTGACCCAAAATAGGACCCAATGTATTTAAATCAAAATGCCATCAACACCATTTCTGACTGAAATATGTAAATATACTTTTTAATTACTCACTGTATATGACCAGGCCAGTGAGGATTACGCACAGCAGACCCAGACACACTGTAGCAGCTCTGAAACCATTGTTGTCTCCACCAGGCCGAAGGCATGGGGAGAGAGTATGTTTTGCACTCCGTCCGTGTGTGTGTCCGTCCTTCCTTCCGTCCTTCCGTCCTTCCGTCCGTCTGTGAACAGCTAATCTCCGGCACCGTTAACCCGGTCGATGCCAAACTTTGCACACACACTCCCTGGATGCCAACGATGAACCTCTGCCCCACATTTTCCAGAACGGCCTGTTATAGCGCCACCATGAGGCAGCTTTTCACATTTTTTACCTAAAACTGCACGATCTGCGTGAAACGTTGCATGCACACTCCCTAGAGGCTAAGGACAAACCTTTGACCTGCACTTTCCGCATCTGCCTTTTATAGCGCCACCAGGAGGCCGACTTTTGTAAAACACATTTTTTGATATTACTCCTCCAGATTCTGTCCAAAAATCTCACAAATCGTTACACAGTATCTCTATGGTCATGTGCTCAAGTCGGATCTGTCCGATATCTCATATTCCATCCTAATTGGCTATAATTGGCTTTCACAGTTTGCAAGATTGCCCCGTTTTCAACAAAAGCCTCAAATCATGAACGCAGCATGCAATTTACGTGAAATCTTTCACACATTTTCTTACTAGGCTGAGGAATATATCCCACCCTTTTCACATTGGCCTGTTATAGCGCCACCAACAGGTTGATTTTTGCAAAACACATTTTTGGAACAAAATGCCTCAAATCATCCAATTGCCATCAAAGGCGTATGAAGAAATGGCACCCTTTTCACATTGGCCTATTATAGCGCCACCAGGAGGCCACAACCTGACCTGCCCTGGTGGAGACCTGTGCCCAGAAGGGCACTTTTTCTAGTTCTTCTTTGATTCATCAGAGGCTGAAAAACACAAACCAAACCTACTGTATGAGGTTACTTCAGAGGGTTTAACATTTAAAATTAGTGACACCTTTTAAATGATGATGCTTTATGTCAGATAAGTAATACATTCTTAATTGACAAAATAATATCACATATTATTGTGATAATATCACACGTAGAGTGGCTTTAAACTGAACTTGTCAGTTCTTCTGGATGTGACATGTAAATGTAAATGTCTGTTCTGTTTACTTTAAACAATAGATTCTACTGAGTAGAGTAGAACATGAGAACATCTTCAGATACCGGTACACCACTGCTCTTGCGTAACATCCATAGATGTGTTAGTTAATCATTGTAGTGTTTCGTTTTACCATGCTGATCTTGTGTTGTGTTCTGCTGGGTACCAGGGCCAGGGGCAGGGTTGTCTGCAGAGTCATAGATGTCTACTATCACCTCCTCTCTCTCTCCTTTCTCCTCAATCTCCTGCTGCCTCTCCCTTCGTCCATATCTGACCTTCTTTGTCAGGTCTGGTATGGCGTACACGTCCTCAGACATTCTAGTTCATCTTCAAACTACATTCAGTGTACAACTTGGAGAACAGAAGTAAAAAAGAGGAAGACCAATCTATCGACAGAATCAACTGTCTTTCAGTAAGTTGCAAATAGTTGCATGTTGCAATAAGTTACATTGGTGTGGACTGGCCTTTAGAGAGCGAGATATTAGAGAAATTATAAAAAAGGACACTTTCTCCTATGAATGTGCTTGGGCCCTGCTTGGTCCATTCAGGCTCATGTACTCATTTAAGAAGGTTAGACATAATGGAGCAAATATCTAATTGTGAGAAAATGTGACAGGAAATGTAAACAAATGAATGTAACAGGAAAAGCGCACCACACTGCTGTGGTGAGCATTTCCTCAGCAATGATGAACAGCTATCACAGCTATCATAGGTCTGTACGTAACACCATAGTGGAAAAAAGTGTAATAAAAGTCACAAAAGCATCATGCATTCAGCAGCTGAATGTTCAATGAAGGCAAGGCACACCATAAATATGGCTGTTAACAAGCAGACAGCAATAAATTAAGTGTGTTTAATAGTTAGTGTTCACATTACTGTACATTCATTTAAATATTATGTTGCTTTCGCGTGTGAATGAAAATACATTATATACAAGTGACATGATTGCAGTATCATCTGGACTGTGGAACACACACTTTGACATTTAGCTGACTGTTATCTCCAGTGAAACACTATAGCAGTGCTTCTAAAACATAACTAATATAGCTGAGGACCCCTGGAACCCCCCCAAGGCCACTTCGAGAACCACTGATATAGAATAAACATGGAATATCAACATAGAATGATTCATGTCACAGTCTCACAGATCAACAACAGTAAGTACAAAGGGATATATCTTGCACCACCCCTTACCCCTTACCAATAAACGTATTTGCCATTTCTTTTACTATTTTGAAAAACATTTTAAAATAGTCGATCTACACACTCACAACGTGTCGATGTAGATCGGCTAGTTGAACTATTTTAAAATGTTTAAAAAAATGGCAAATACGTTTAGGGATAAGGGGCAAGGGGTGGTGCAAGATAGTGCCCAAAGTGTGTGTGTGTGTGTGTGTGTGTGTGTGTGTGTGTGTGTGTGTGTGCGGGTGCGTGTGCGTGTGCGTGTGCGTGTGTGTGTGTGTGTATCAGTGTGTGTGTACATGTTCAGGGTTGTGATCCCAGTGTGCGAGCAAGTCACTGAAGTCAGGGTGTGTGTTGTCACCACAGTGCGTGCTAGAGTTAGTGTGTGTGTTGGTGTCAGTGTGTGTGCCGTAGTGTTGCTGCGTGTGTGAGTCACTGTGTGCGCACGCAGCATCAACAGGGGTGCTACTGAGCGCGAGCAGATGGCAGCACGGGATTGGCTCCGTCCAGAAGCTGAGTGGCAGATGCCGCTTGCTCATTGGTCGGCCGCGCCCGTGGCCCCGCCCCCCTTGGTCGAACAGGTCGGCCAGGGGTCCCAGTCCGGTGTTGCCCCCGGCGACCGCGGTGCGCTGGTCACCGGGTGGGCTTCCTGCCCGGGCGAGCCGGAGGAGGTCGTCATAGTAACGTAGTCTCCCGCCCGTCGTCACAGAGACGGAGTCGTTGTAGATGTCACAGGTGTCCTGGTCGCCGGGGCAACGGCCGAAGTACCGCCTCACGTCACGGCTGATGATGTCAGCGAAGCGCAGCAGCTGATTGGTCACGTCTGGTGAGTAGGGCTGTCAATCAATCAATCAATCAATCAATCAATCAATCAATCAATCAATCAATTTGGGCTGTAATGATCATGACATTTTAGTTGACTGATGTTGATTGTTGTACAAATAAATGTGATTAGTATTTCATTGTGGGTTTTTTGCATTGAACATAATAACATAACATATAGCCTATACATATTTGTTTCTGTTTGCCCTCTAGGCTTAGTAAACACAGATATAGTCATATTAACTAATTCATTATCATGATCACAATAAGTACCCAACCACCACTAATCAAAATGTACTACGACCAAAACAAACCATATCTGTTACAATTTTACACTTTCCTTTTATTTAGCGCAAATAGCCGAGCTGCAAGCTCGTGGCACTGTGCGCATGCATAAAGTGAGTGGGAAATCGAGTGGCAAAGTGAGTTTAACGTTGTTTAACTTTTCTGTTTGGATGTATGGACTGTCAAGGCCAGAAAGTCGTTTTTTGCCACTCAGTAGGCGTTCCCGCATAACTTCCGGGTATGATGAGCCCTCTATTGTGAGCTTGAAAAATCTGCTCTTACGCTATTTTGTAAACAGTTTTTTTATGTACAGAAATGTTGGACAGATAAATTCATACAGATGAATCGCAACGATTCTGACGATTCTACAAAACATAACAGCGGTCGTACGATTAGGTAATCACTGTAGCGGGCCTTACTGGTGAGTGGGGGGCCTCATCTTCCTCCAGAGCATCACACTCGTCTTCATCATCATCATCACCATCCTCCTCCTCGTCTTGTCTCTCTCCCTCCTCCCATCTCTCCAGCATCTCTCTCTTCTGGTCCTCGGATGGTGGAGGAGAGTGCTGATGCATGATGGGAAAGTAGCACGGAGGAGGAGGCGGAAGGTGGAGCGCTCTGATGACACCTGTAGCCATGATGTCTGGACAGACAGACAGACAGACAGACAGACAGACAGACAGACAGACAGACAGACAGACAGACAGACAGACAGACAGACAGACAGACAGACAGACAGACAGACAGACAGACAGACAGACAGACAGACAGACAGACAGACAGACAGACAGACAGACAGACAGTAAGTAGTCTTGCCGAGCCATGAGGCCCATAGGGCAGGAGCCTATCTCCTGTTTCTGTAGCGTGAGGCAGCTTGATGTACAAGTACACCCCCTGGTGTACTTGTACACCCCCTAAGTGTCAAGCAGGGAGGCACTGGGTCCCATTTTTAGAGTCTTTGGTATGACCCGGCCAGGGATTGATCCCCAACCTCCCAGTCTCAGGGCGGACACGCTAACCACAAGGCCACTGAGCTGGTTATGTTTTGCACGCACGCACGCGCGCGCACACACACACACACACACACACACACACACACACACACACACACACACACACACACACACACACACACACACACACACACACACACACACACACACACACACACACACACACACACACACACACACACACACACACGGCTACCTTCATGCATGAAGATGACCTGTCAAATTCACACGAGAGAGAGCGGACAAAGTATGGAGCCAGTCTTACGGTAAGTATAGAGGTTTAATAAGTAAGTGGTAGAGCGGCGGGTTGTGTGTGTGTGTGTGTGTGTGTGTGTGTGTGTGTGTGTGTGTGTGTGTGTGTGTGTGTGTGTGTGTGTGTGTGTGTGTGTGTGTGTGTGACTATAGGTGAATGTATGTAATGCTCATTTCAACACACTTTCGGTCATGGCACTATATGGAACAATGATGGAGCTCGCACAAAGACGAATTTCACACATTCTTTCCACGCATGTGTAAACCTAAGGTTGTGTGACAATAAAGATGAATCTGATTCCAAATGCACAATTTATTTATTGAAGTAAAGTTATATTTACCTGTTATGAGGACGGTCAGGCTCTTCCAGATACACGATGACTGACGTCCGTCTTCCTCGTGTGTGTTTCTGTGTGTCTGTCTGTGTGTGTGTCTGTCGTGAAAACTATACTCCCGCATGGTTCAAACCGTTTATATACCTCTAGACAAGGCTGCATGCGTGTGCGTGTGCGTGTGCGTGCGTGCGTGCGTGCGTGCGTGCGTGCGTGCGTGCGTGCGTGCGTGCGTGCGTGAGTGCGTGTGTGTTTTAGGATGAGGCTGTGTTTCCAGGACAAATATTTGCATGCTGGTATTGGTCAAACACACCTTGTTTACTTTGTCGCCTGGCAACGGGGGAGGGGGTGAGGGCTAATGGATGCTCTGCTAGGGCACAATGAAGAGCCATTACACACACACACACACACACACACACACACACACACACACACACACACACACACACACACACACACACACACACACACACACACCATTGCTCATCCCGTTGTGTTCTCAGCCCTAGTTAAAGAGTAAAAGGGTGTGAAATCAGATCACACGCCGTTTTGACTTCTAGAGGGACTCGCACACACATCAAAAGGATGTTTGGATATGGAGAGTCCTACACAGTGGTGTCCAAACTTTCTCATGTCAAGGACCCCCAAATTGACACGCATCAGGCCGCGGACCCCCATTTGCAGAGATATGGCAGGGACCCATAAGAGAAGAGTTTTATGGCTCTAGCAGTGATTTTCAACCTGTTTAATTTCAAGGACCCTCAGTTTGACATGCATTAGTCTACGGACCCCCATTTAATGGCATTTCTATCTCTGGGACCTCAATTTATATTGTAAAATCAAAGTAAATTTAACTCTGAGAGTGTACAAATGGAACCGTTAGGGTCCATCTGGTTCCATTTGTACACTCAGAGTTACAGACCCATAAGGGTCCATTTGGACCCTTATGGGTAGGGATGGAGCTTGTTAAGCTTTATTGATAACGATCACCTTATCGATCAGGCTTATCGAGCCGGGTTCTTATCGAGCCCACTATCTGGCATTTTCTATTATTTTCTGGAAAGACGGGAGACAATAACTTCTGAACAGAACCAGTATCTTATAGGGCCTTCAAATACAGTACATTTCTAACAGACGGAAGGCCATTGAACTTTTTACCAATAAAATAATATAAAATAAACTGTTAGCTGGTTAACATGTGTACCAGACTACCAGTATGTTTGTGCCATGCAGCATGGATGATTATATTTAGTTCTTGATCGCCTCTTGTCTTGATCGTTTAAACATGACGTCATGGGCCGCTACGCTCGATAACAGGCTTGATAAGCTCAAAGCTTATTGATAACAGGTACTCAATAAGCTTGTTATCGGATTTTTTTCGGGTATCGGTTATCGAGCTCCATCCCTACTTATGGGTCTAACGATCATTTAGCTGGGGACCTCCTGGAACTCCCTCAAGGACCCCTAGGGGTCCCCGGACCCCACTTTGGGAACCACTCGGTGGTAACACCACCGATTACTGATACTTTGACCCATATTTTGTCAAATCAAAAAATAATTTAAAATAAATAAAAATAAATCCCCAGAAGGGTTCCCAGG
>NC_136809.1:33881652-33919152 GCF_951216825.1 Electrona antarctica | reverse complement strand
CAAATGCATTTAACGCTCATTTTAAAAGGGCTGTTCATCTTTTTGAAGAGCAAAATGCCGGAGCCCCTCAGCAAGGCGTCCACGAGAATACTGGCTCACCTGTTGATTTTGATTTTGACTTCTCTCCTATTCTAGTACCAGATGTGTTCCGTGCCCTGTCTACACTTGACCCAAAAAAGTCCTCTGGTCCAGATGGTCTCGACCCTTATTTTCTAAGAATTTCGGCCTTGGTGATTGCACAACCGATCACTGACATTTTTAATCTTTCTTTATCTACTCAGAGTTTACCAGAAGTGTGGAAACAGGCTCATGTTTCACCACTTCTCAAGGCTGGCGACCCCTGTGACGTCAATAACTACAGGCCTATCTCCAATCTCTCAGCCTTGGCTAAGATTCTGGAGGGCCAAGTATCGACTCAGGTTAAACTCTTTCTTGATGCACATAAGATTCTAACCCCAATGCAGTCTGGCTTCAGGGCAAAACATAGTACTGTGACAGCATGCCTCAATGTTATTGATGACATCAGGGATGCCCTGGGTTCTAAATCGTTCTGTGCAGCCTTATTCATTGACCTTAGCAAGGCATTTGACACCGTGGACCACCATGTCTTGCTAAATGTCCTCTCGAATACTGGTTTTCGCCACAATGTGCTAGGCTGGTTTAAAAGCTACTTATTTGGCCGCACACAGTGTGTTAAATTTGGTGATACACTGTCTGACTCTATCACCCTGGAGAAAGGAGTCCCTCAAGGTTCCATTCTAGGACCTTTGCTTTTTCTGCTGTATGTAAACCATATCTGTAGTCAATCTAAGCATAGTAGGTATCATATGTATGCAGATGACACAATTCTGTATTCCTGTGCCCCCTCACTTGATGTGGCAGTGTCAAACTTGGCCTCTGACTTTGTTTCATTGCAGCATGAACTGCTAAACAGCAAACTGCTACTAAATGGCAACAAAACCAAGGCCATGCTATTTTCTCCAAATTTTCGCCTAGTCAATGTCCCCTCAAATATCACCACTCTGGATGGAGTATCCATCGAATGGGTTGGGTTGTATAAATATCTTGGGATCTGGTTGGACAACAAGTTAAACTTCAAACACCACATTGACGCCTTGGCAAAAAAGCTTAAGTTCACGCTGAGTTTCTTCTATAGAATGAAGTCCTGCTTTTCGAATGCTTCTCGCAAAAAGCTGGTTACAGGCCTCTTCCTGTCGCAGCTTGATTATGGCGATACTGTCTACCGCTTTGCTAGTTCCTCAACTCTGAGCAAACTTGACCCCCTGTTTCATGCTGCATTGAGGTTCATAACCAATTCCCCCTATAGGACTCATCACTGTACTCTGTATGCCCTGGTGGGTTGGTATTCCTTAACGTCTCGCTGGTTGCTACATTGGTATATTCTCATTTATAAAGCTATTCTTGGTAATCTCCCACGTTACATTGGTTCTAAATTTGAACTTGTCCAAAACTCTCTCAACCTCAGATCAAATGCTTGGTTACGCTATGTCGTGCCCCCAACTAAATCTGAGGCTGGGAAAAAAAGCATCGCTTATTTCGGACCCTGGTCTTGGAATGACCTACAGACCAGACTCAAACTGGCTGCTGTGATTCCCCTAGTGAGCTTTAAAAGGATTGCCATGGGCACACTTCCCATGAATTGCTCCTGCTTTGACGTATAGCAAATGTCTGCTTGCTTTTTAGTCTACTAAGCAATGCTTAGTTTTTTATTTTTATTTATTAGTCCTTATTGGTCGCGTTACTAAACGTTCCTGTTCTCCCTTTGAGCTTCTTAGTAGTGGGTACTGTATTTATGAGCATTGTATGTCTGTCATGTTTTTTTGTTGTTGTGTATTGTTTTGTTACTGGCAGAGCTGTGTCACTTGTTTTCCCTCCTGTCTTGGCCAGTTCACACTTGTAAAAGAGACTTCAGTCTCAATGTGGTTTTTACTGGTTAAATAAAGGTTAAATAAAATAAAAAAACATTGTTCACCATTGTCTTTGTTCTATAGTTAAAACTATAAAGTGCTTGGTGTGGACTAAACTCATTGGAAACGCACCCTGCAGGTGACTGATATTAGGCCTATCCTTAACGTTTCCAGCCATGGTGAGACTATGTATGCGGTTATCAGATGCTGTTCAACAGATTCGAGAGGTAGGCTATTCATTGTGACGGTCCGGGCCTATGCATAACTGACCTGCAGCAGATTGGAGGAGAGGTCCAGTTCAGCCGTGAGCCTCATGGGGGCACCAGACACCCTTTGCAGTCCCTGAGCGGAGCTTGCAGTGAACTTGTATATCTGCTATTTTTGAATAGCCAACGTATGTTAAAATTAAATGTTCAAACAAACCTTAAACAAACTTTCTATACCGGAAGAGAAGAGTCCAACTGCCCCCCCGCCCCCCCCCCCCCCTCATGTATTGTTGAATGACAATAAAGCTACCTCTATCCATCTTTTGGCTTAGTTTACGATAGTAGCCTACACATATATTTGCTTTATAACAATAATCATTTTATAAAGCAGAGTTTATATGCTTATAACACTATGACAATAATATATGCAATTGTTACACATAGAGCCTTTTATAAGAACTTAGCCTATACTACTTCATAATTGCTGGGCATGCACTGCAGACTTCTTGGTACATTGATTGATTGATTGATTGATTTATTGATTGATTGATTTGAAATATTTATTAACAGTTTGCAGAATTACAGTAGGCTACATTTCAAGCACAAACTCAATACAAAGAACTGTTAACTGTGAGTGGACGACCCAATTAAGCATTACACTTGTTTACAAGAGGATCCACCATGTTCAATTCATCAAAACATTTAGAGACCACTTCCATATAGACAAAGAACAGAACAGGAATTCATCATGTGAATACACTAAGGTTCTCAAAATATTGAAGTGAAATAAACTTGGACTATTCTGTATCATGTTGTACCATCAAATGTGTATTCATTGATTTTCATTGTCCACATTTTTGTGAGTATAGGACCTATAGCCTACAGAACGCCTATGTTGTTATTATAAAAGCATAAAATGTGTTAATTTTCCCTGCATTATTGTAATTTGAACTTCCAATGATACATGATACATATAAACCTTTAAGGTGTATATGTAGGTGACCATTGTCATACAAGCTGTCTTCTCTTGATGTATATCACATGTTTATTCTATTCTGATTAGTTGTTTGTACCCATCTCTGAATGTGTATTTAAAATCGTTGCTCCTAGTGCAAGTAGCAGTGTGTGGGTATCTTTTATTGTTGGAAAAAACAGAACTTTTTATATTTAAATGGTATCAGAACAGTTACATTTAAGTCAGGAATACTATACCAATCTGTTGATTATTGAATTTTTCTGTAATATTTTCCTTTTTAACAGAATGTCTGTTATGACCCGTTAAAACAATAATTTGACATTTTGTGTTATTGCATAATATGGGTTAATGATATTTTCCCCCTTTAGCGTACTGAGCATTTAATAGTGAGTTACAATCACACTACAATGCATAGCATTGATTAATGTATATGATCATGTATGAGGATTATATTATGACATTTCTCCAGGAAAACATTGTCTGAGTTTCCAGCAATTATGAATTTGACCTTCTAAAAACTCACCTTTTGAAAAGGTGCTTTTAACCCCCAAACCTCTATTTTAATGTATCTTTGTTTTATCCATTTGTATTTCTGCTGTGAATTCTTCGTTAGAGTCAACAATTAACAGTGTGACATTGCTCTTATGGTGCTATACAAATATAGCTTATATTGCAATTATATATATAATTAATGTTATTTACCTTGAGAGGCTTCGGAGGTACCTACACAGCTCGACCACTGTTGCCTCAGGTTGAATCCATTTTGTGTTGAATTCATATTCATTTATCGTCACTGTCATTTCCTCGTAGTTCCTATAATGATTGAATGGCTCTAGGTCCTGGTCCAAAGGCTTTGATCAGAAACAGGAAGCTCATCTGTTTGATTCATCAACTGAACCAAACAACATGGGCTCCAAACTAATCAATTAAAGAAATAATCGATAATCAATAATTTAATAAAATTGATTAATAATCTAGCCCTAGTTTGGGCACATAATAGGCAAAGAAAAGTTTAAAAAGCCTGTTGAGCTTCTATTTTCACTATTTTGCATGATACCATTGTGTAACAAAGTAGAAAATAACATTTAAAGGAGCAAACTTATGTTCTTATAATTACTCCTCAATAATGCTCATTATAAAAATGGTACTTATACCAGTCACATCATCCATTTGGGATTCTGAACGAATAAAAACCACTGCCTTTGTGGCGCCCGCTGGCCTAGTGGTCCAGGCGCATGCCACATATACACATTCATGACGACCTTTGCTGCATGTCTCTCCCCTTCTCTCTCCCTCTTTCCTGTCTATCTTCACTTGTAACTATCAATAAAGGCAAAAAGCCAAAAACAAATCTTTAAAAAAAAAGAAAAGAAACCACTGCCTTTCTCTTCCTGGAAAGTTAGTATGCCTATCTCCTAATCTCATTCATTCATTCATTCATTCATTCATCATTAAAAACAACACGCATCATTGGAAGTACAAAACCTTTTTTTTTTAATTTTCTATGATCAAAACTGCAAAACATCTAGAAAAATATACAACAAACTGAACCTTTCACAACATTGAACATTTGTTTGTGAAAAAACTTAAGGGGGGGGGCTTAAAAGAAAAAGGAATATTCACATTTTTCCTCATTATCAATAAAAGCACATTCTTTTTTCTTTTTTTTTCTTTGTCTGTAGCTTTGCGGTCGCTTCTGATGCTCACTCGTGATCTTCCACCAGGTTTAGCCGCATTGGACAAAGACTGACAGAGATTTATTTTCATCGTTCCTGACATTTGTTTGCGTACATCTGTCTTGGATGATACGCCCAAGTATTCACTGGAGAGAAGTCCATGTGAGCTTGTGTCCGTGTGATCTTGTAGATCTATTTAACACCTATTAAAAAAAAAGAATCTAAGAAAAAAAGGGATGTTTTTTTAATTAAAATCAATTATCGCAAACCTTTTTATAATCGATCAAATCGATTAGCCACCGCACCCCCCCATATAATGTCAGAATCGATAAAAACAAAACAAACAATATCTCCGTCAGTCTCGTTCCGAGGCTACAAGGTTTATTTTTAGAGTCGCGTTGTTTTACCCCTCTCTAGAGCACGATTCACAATTCGTCGCGGGCGGAGAACAGCCGACCTACAAGCTCCCAAAGCGCCGTAAACGCGGCGCTTTGTGAGCTCGTAGGTCGAATATCTCTACTCGTTTTCGGCGCTGCGCCGGAGTACAAATTCCGCTCAAACGTCCCCGCAGTATCCGGAGTCGTTGGACAGCTGCGAGTTGGAGCTGCGCGCCGAGGAGGACGACGAGGAGTTCCAGATGTCCAGGTTCATGTGCGGCCCGAACGGGTGGAAGCTGCTGTACTGCAGCTTCTGCTGCGGGCAGGCGGGGGCGCTGGCGAGCGGCTCCCTGCTGACCATGCTGGTGCCGAAGGGGGAGGTGGCGGAGGCGGAGACAGAGGAGGAGTAGGGCGGAGCCACAGGAGACACGGGGGAGATGGGGGCGGAGCGGTCGGCGGCGTGGTGGAAGGCGTGGCTCTGGTAGGGCTCGCTCTGCGGGGTCCAGATGGAGCCGAACAGGCTGGACATGGGGGACAGACTGCGGGTCCCGGAGAAGTATGGCTGTAGGGGAGAAGATGGATGGAAATTAATATTATATTGTATTATATTATATTATATACACATGTTGGTATTAGGTTTTAAAGCAAAAACAAATCTGCAAACTTTCGTTGTCAGCCGTCTATCCCAATCTTTTATTTGCAAAACAAAGTCAGAATAAGAATCAACTTTACGGTCACATCACTAGTTCACAGGTGTAAAGAAGGGGGTAAAATTCCGTATTTTCATAAGCGCTGTCATTTTTGTTGCTTTCTAGAAAGGGAGAAGAATCAAATGGACGGGGGGCAAATACCTGCCGCTATGTGGCAGGTATGTGCCCCCCGTCCATTTTATTGCACATAAGACAAGACTACATGTCATATTGTAATAATGTAATATCATAACAACCTGCAGAAGAGCTACTGTAGTGTTCCACACCAACTGCTGCTGTGCATAATAATGATGGTGGTAGAGGAGTGCATAAAGCAGAAGTGAAGTAATGCAACCACAGGCTGAGAGCGCTTCCTCGTTTTCTATGTGAGCTTACATGTGGTGAAATAACCACACGTATAGTTTATTATAAATGTTTAACTAAATTAGTCTGACCCTAATAACCTGTCAACCACACAGCTCCATACTAACTAGTCATATATGACAATTTATGAGGTCGCACAAAACAGTAAAATAGTGTCTATTTTTGTTTTGGACACACAATCACAATGCAGTATCATGATACATTGCAAATAAATAATGGATGTTGTAGAAATTATGTTTCTCTAAGCATTGTCCCATTGACCACAATACAGATACCAACAACCAGAGATGCAGATCAAAACCCAGCTCTTATTATGGACCTGGTTCAGAAGTTATTGAGACGGGAAAATCAACAAGGTCTCTTGTGATGTCATGTGTGCCGACTGAGAGATGAATTATTGAATTCACTTGTCAATATGCAAACTACCCAACGTCAACCGCTCGCTGCACATCAGAAAGCATAAAGCGGTGTGAATTCTTACCTTGCAGGGTGCCGTTTCCCAGGCAGAGGGGGGGTCCGAGGGGCTATCGTCCCCCCAGCTGGCCTGGGGGTTGTAGGCAGTCGGACCGTCCGGACATGTAAAACCACTCTGCAGGTCTCCGTTACCTGGAAAGAAGAAGCCAGGCTCATTTCATTCACTCATTTTGATGTTTTTGCAGCAGTGGTTTCCAACAGTTTTTCTTTGGAGCCTCCCACCCTTCTTACCTCTGACAAAGTTGATGCCCTTCATTTTCAATGGAAGCCAGCGGCATGAAATTACGAAGTGATACCCCATGTTTACAGCTGCTACAAAATCTAATCCAAGTAGGGCAAGTGTTGTTTAACCATTTCCACTCACCTTCTCGAAATATTGAACCAAGAGTTTGTTTATTTGACATCCATTGGAACACTTTTTGGACTTTTTCCCATTTCTTAAAAAGCAATGGCTTTGGACATACCAGGTTTCCACCAGTCAGCAACAATATCCTTGCGTACACAAACTAGAACAATATATACTATATAGAGGTCTGCCCTCCACTGACAGCAATAGAAATGGTTTAAATCCATGTTCTTACAAAAAGTGCAGTAACTATGATTTTCGACACACTGACTTATTTGTGTATCCCAAAAGTCAAATTAGCCTTCGCGATTTGGTGGATCAACAATTACCTCAAGAACAGATCTACAACTAGAAAAAGTGCCCCTTGGGGCACAGGTCTCCACCAGGCCAGGTCAGGCTGTGGCCTCCTGGTGGCGCGATAATAGGCCAATGTGAAAAGGGTGCCATTTGTTCTTACACCATTGATGGAAATTAGATGATTTGAGACATTTTGTTCCAAAAATGTGTTTTGCAAAAATTCACCTGTTGGTGGCGCTATAACAGGCCAATCTGAAAAGGGTGGGATATATTCCTCAGCCTAGTAGGAAAGTCTGTGAAAGATTAGACGTAAATTGCACGCTGCGTTCATGAGTGGGGCTTTTTGTTTCCAAAGGGCCAATCCTGCAAACTTTGAAAGCCAATGTTAGCCAATTAGGATGGAATATGAAATATCGGACAGATCCATCTTGAACACATGACTATAGAGATAGTGTGTAACGATTTGCGGGATTTTTGGCCAGAATCTGGAGGAGTAATATGAAAAAAAAATCTAAAGTCGGCCTCCTGGTGGCACTATTTGTAAAAATATTGGATGGAGATTCACTTCAGATTTGTGGCGACGCCGTCGGCAAGTCACAGACAGTACGAATGCTCAAAACGTTGTCAGACTCCAAAACGTTCAAGACACTTTTAGCTCAAAGCATAAACTGACCTGTATTTGCCTGCATCTCCTCCCTGTCTCTCTTTCTTTCTATTCCACCCCCCCTCTCTCCCCCGACACGGTCGAGGCAGATGGCCACCCACCCTAGAGTCGGGTTCTGCTTGACGTTTCTTCCTAAGGGGGAGTTTTTCGTTGTGTTTTTCGCAATGTTGCTTGCTCTGGGTGGATCTCTGTCAGTTTTCTGCTCTATATGTAAAGTGTCTTAAGACAACTTGCTGTAATTTGACACTTTAATAAAATAGAATTGAATTCTACTATTAAGGACATGAGATCAGGTGTGCTAGTTACCAGTCATGTAGCTTCCTGGCTCACAGGGGCTGTAGGAGGTGTTACAATGGCTGATGTTACCCGTGCTGGTACTGCTACTGTTAGTGCTCCAAGGGAATCTGAAAACACACAGCATTAAACATGAATAAACCACTTTAGAAACAGGAACAGAGCTCTTCACCAGGCAGTCAAAATGAAAGAGGCTTTACTCTCAAACAGACACACAACTTTGTGTGACTTTAGTTACTTTGTAGATTTTGATAATTAGTACAAAACATACACTTCAGCCCTATATACATTTTGGCCATTTGAAAATAGCCGATCTGCGTGCGCGCACACACACACACACACACACACACACACACACACACACACACACACACACACACACACACACACACACACACACACACACACACACACACACACACACACACACACACACACACACACACACACACACACACACACACACACACACACACACACACACACACACACACACACACACACAGTGTAAGAGTTGTTACCTGTTGTAGGTGCTGGGTGCGGCTGGCTGAGGTATGTAGGCTGGAGATTCACTGGTGTTGTATCTGAACTCACTGGTGAGAGGAGCCGACCAGGACGTCATCTCACCAGGAAAACACTGAACCGACAGGTCTGTATTGGAGACACACGAGCACGCACAGCACACACACGCACACACACACACACACACACAGACGCACACACACACACAGTCAACATTCAGTTTCATTGCTGTGTTTTCATCTCTGCAGGTGATCGTAAATAAGGCTGCAACCGTTATTTTCTTTGCGATTATTCTCTAGATTTTTCATAATCGAATAACCACTTCAGCCATGTTTTACTGTATTGTATACTTCATCGTACAACAATAAGGTGCGTAATATACTATTTACAAACTCACAACGGATCATGATGCATCGCGTTGTGAGCTTACTGTAGATCAGTGCTTCTCAACCAGGGGTCCGGGGGCCACCTTTAGGGGGTTCCAGTGGTCCGGGGGCCACCTTTAGGGGGTTCCAGTGGTCCGGGGGCCACCTTTAGGGGGTTCCAGGTGTTGCCCAGTGGTCCGGGGGCCACCTTTAGGGGGTTCCAGGTGTTGCCCAGTTACATTTAAATGATGGAGAGTTGGTAACCAAATGAACCCCTATAGATCTTTAACTCTACGTTCTCAAGAGTAAAATAAAATGATTGTTAAACATCTGCATTAGTCCCTGTTATCTCTCCTATGGTACCACATCAAGCTTGGAATTGTGGATTACATCTTAACCAACGACAACAAAATATTCTAAGACAAGTTTTGGGTCTGAGAGGCTATATGTCATCAAATGGTGGTGCGTGGCTTAAATGTAGAATAATTTGACATGAAAAGGGTTGAAAACCACTGCTGTAGATGGTTTTCACTATAGCAGGTTAGGGTTAGACAGAGGCAGTTCAATATTGACCTGGTATCCTATAGTTTTAATCTACAGATTATTGTTTTTGATAGCATATTGTTTAGACTGACCCTTGCTTATTGTAAGTGGCTCTGGACAAGAGTGCCTGCTAAATCCCTACATTGTAAATAGTATTATAAAAGATATTATTAATTCATATTGATTAGTTTGATTAAGTGTTGCATTGTTTAGATCGACAGCTTCTCTGACAACCTGATTAACCCCATTGATTAACAGATGATGCTACAGTAGGTGAGAGTAAGCATGATGAAATCAAGACGTAACATGTACTGTAACTGTATGTTTAACACACAAAGACAATTCAAGTCAAATCTATTTTATTTTAGACTCAAATACAATTAGTGCCAAATCTCAACCTTTTTCACATAAATCAGGTCTAGACTGTACTACTTCATTAAAGACACTTCCTCCCAAAATTGCCCAGTTTAGGGAGGGACCCATTTTACTGAACAAACACTCTCTAGCAATGTGATAGCAAATATATCACAATATAGAACTTTAACTTTTTAACACTTTTTTAGCTTTAACCAAATAATGATATCACTTAGGCCTACAGGACATGAATAAGGTTTTTAGAGCTGTATGTTACAAAGACAAGTATTAACTCACCAATGGTGAGTGCCCCAGAGAGCACACCATCACACAACTCCTTCATGACCTTCACTGGCATGGCTCCAAGGTCAAATATACAAACAAACACACTGCAAACCACCTCCTCAGACCTTCCTTATAAGACCCTCAACATCCTGGCTCCTCCCTACCTGCCGATCGGACCCCTCCTCTACCACCATCTTGTTCCCTCCCACTCCCCCCGATTCTAAAATCAGATTCCGACACAAAAGGTGTCAAAACACTCCACAATTCAATAAGTAACAATTCATGTTACTACATGAATTGTTACTGGTATTGTCCATTAAAAACACAGGCACGTAAAACAAAGCCAGGACTTCAAACATCACTTCTTCCATGGAGGAAATGAAATGGCCAAGATAAAGTGAATATGTGCTTTAACCCATTAGGACCTGAGGCAGATTCTATAAATGCCCTCTAAATCCTAACTTATGTGTATATCAGTGGTTCTCAAATGTTTTTATGTCAAGGACCCCAAACATTATGTATTTGGCCGTGGACCATGCACGCCATCAACATATTGTGTTCCAGGGAGCCCCAGAAGAAAAGATTTGAGCTCAAAATAGTACGAGTACGAGTTTGTATATCTGCTATTTTTGAATAGCCAAAGAAATGTAAAATGACAGATGACTTTCCCAGTTTTAATGGGTGAAGTGGTGGTTCTCAAACATTTTCATGTCAAGGACCCCCTAATAAATGTTTTATATGTATTTGTCCGCAGACGCCCATCTGAAAATATTTTGTGCCATGCACCCCCATTCAAGATTTTAATTCTTGATTCATCCTTTCCGGGGAATCGAGAGGCAACATTCAACTTTATTGTCAGATCACAGGTTTACAGTACAAAAGAAGGGTGAAATTGTTTTTTTTGTGCAAGCTCTAGCTCAATGCAACCTCCCAGAGTCCCAGGACCCCCCAGGACCAAGCACCCAACCTGGTGGACAGGTCTGTCTCAGTCACCTCACCGCCCGTGACTGTGAAACTCACTCTGGACCCCACCTTCAAAACCCACCAGTGAATCTCACATAAACTCACCTAACCTGTTTTCTAACAAGCTTCAAGTTGATTGTGACTTTCTGGTCAAATGGCTCTATATTCTGACATTAATCATTGCTAATATAGAGTGATTGTTCAATGTTCAGTAGCAAGGGTCTTTAGTACACAAAGTACAAAGGCAGTTTCACTCAGGTCGGGATATCAATTTGATATGTTAACATCTGTTATATATTATGTACCACTCTGCAAATATTTTATGTATTTACTAATGCTGAATACAATGTGACAAAAAACCTAACTATATGTCATATTAAATATAACCAACACTCAGTTGGTTATATTTACATGACATCTAAGCAGCAACAAAACCCACCTGAACCAGACACGTGAGAACATTTTAAATGGGTTCATGAAAAGTATGTGTGTGTGCGTTTGCGCGCACGCGTGTGTTATTATGATCAACATACTTAAGTAGTCTAGTTTTAGTCAACTAAATATCATAAGATTGTAGTCTACTAAATGTACAGTTGATTTTGTCCACTAAAATGTATTTTGGCAGGCCCTGATGGTGTCGTAATGGCTGAGTGTACACTTGGTTGCATGTTGAAAATAGCCAATGTACAAGTTCAGTGAGCTTGTAGATCGGCTATTTTGAGAGAGCGACACCCGAGCGAAAATAAACTTGACTTGAGTTTTTGTTAATATCTTCATTAATTAATGTCTTCATTTTACTCATCATAGCTTAGTGTTTGTTTAGTTTTCATAAGTGAAAAAACGTAGACAACGAAAAAATGTCATAGTTTTAGTCGATGAAATCAACACTACAATTGTGTATAGTTGTCTTTGTGTGTAAAACATGCTGTCTAGGTACTCGTGTTGATTTGATTTGACTCTGATCTGTTATCTTATTCAGGTAAAGGAGATCAAAAGAGATGCTGTTTACAAGGGATTTCCTATTCAGACTATTGTCTCATTGGGGTTAATGGGGTTATCTGAATATTGCTGTCAATGTAAACTCATTGTTCATGAGTAGGGCACAGGGGTGCAACAGTTAACCAAACGGATTTAATCAATTCTATAAAAAAGACAAACACTGATTAGACCACACTGGATCACTGTGGAGGGTGGGAGTATTGGAATCTGGCTTAAAGTTAGGGTAAGTGATTTTCTTTAACTATCACGTAGTAAGTGACTTTCATACTCCAGTTTTAGGTGATAAGGTGACCACCTTGGTGATTAGTAAAAACAGAGAGATGTGTTCGGGTGAGTCCTTTATCACCACAGTGTGACGTCATGTTGTCGTTTTCGGCGGTGGTCACCTTATCACCTTAAAGTGACTTTTGACTTACCATACCGTTAAATGTACAGGATTTAAGTAAGAACTTACCAGCATTCCTGTCCAGACCAGCAGTGACAGCGGCGAAGCTGGGGTTAAAACATGGAACCGGAGGCTCTGGAGTTTGGCACACATCTTTACGGTACAAACTGGTAGCACTGTAGGACAGACAGACAGAGATGGGCTATTATTGCAAATTATAAATCATTATTATTTTAGGAAAAAAAATACATGTTTTGAAAATGTTCACCTATAATGACATGCCCAAAATAGGCATGCCAGGTTGGAGGATGGCACCCTACAGTAGGCTGAGTTTGTAGTTTATTTTCCAAAACTACACCTGGTGAGGCTACTGCATGGCCTTACATCTACAACTCATTCGCCTGCTCATTTGGCTAGGGTGGGATGGCAAGTACAACAACTTGCAATGGGCCTGGTCTAAACTACACTACAGTGTACACCACAAAGTCACCCATGTACCTGTCAAACTACTTCAAAAACGTCAATGACGTCCACAATCACAACACCAAAGGGAGCTCCACTAATCACGTTCAACCCAGATTTGGCTCAAACAAGCTAGGGATTCAATTTGTTCTCCTACGCCACACAAATGTGGCACTTAAGAGCACAAGAAGTCAAAGCCTTGAGTACAAAGGACCCCAATGGAAACAAGCCATAGGCTTTCTTGGGTTTAAAATCCCCATCTTGTATTGAAATGTACTTTTCTGTTTTCAATCAATCAATCAATCAATAAAACCAGATTAAAAATGTGGAAGGCTGCTTCAGGCTGACCTTATAGTACAGTGGTTATCAAACTTTACAGGCTGTGATGCCCCAAAATAGTATATATTTGAGCCGGGTCCCCCTACCCTGACAAGCTCTTGGAATTGTAGGAGTGTCTATTTTCACTATTTTTTGCTCTTTCAATGTTCACTGTTTGACGCAGTAATGTACTGGGAGAGTGCGTGCAAAGTTCCACACTGATCGATCCAACGGTGCCAGAGACTGCTCACAGACAGACACACGGACAGACGAATAGACCCACTATGCGACTAACGGACATTGGACAGGGCCAAAACATAGTCGCTAGCTTACGGCCGTCCGGCCTGGCCAAGACGATAACCCCAGTGTACTTAAAGGACCACTTCACCACTTTTCAACTTCTCTTCCTATAATTGGTCCTGACTAATGTTCATGATAAAATACCACAATTTTTTCCTACTCAGTCTGTGTCTCATAGGAAGGCTGTGGGCAGTTCAGAAATCCGTCCACCAGTGACATCATCGATGGTGAATCCAAGCTAATAGAAACGGCAGGCTTTCTTTTCCTGAAAAGTTGCAATGCAAAAGTTGAAGCCATCGTTCTCACGATAATACAAATCTAAATATATTTTAAAACAAATCTTGTTTAAAAAAAGAATCTGCCTAATGATGATGTCACTGGTGGACGGGTGTCCGAACTGCCCAAAGCTCTCCTACGAGACACAGACTGAGTAGGAAAAAATGGTGGTGTTTTATCATGAACATTAGTGAGGACCAATTATATGAAGAGATGTTGAAAAGTGGTGAAGTGGCCCTTTAACAACATACACCAAATGTTTTTCATAATTTTCAGAATGATGAAGAGCCGAAACACCATGGCTCGAAACACCATGTCCAATGTAAAGGAACCAAATAAAACGTTGAAGCTTTTGGAGCATGATCCAGCGTGTGCGGACCGTACTAGTCTTTACAGATACGGCCTGTATACACTTGTTGTTTGTTGTTGAGTGAGAAAACAATGTTGCAAATCAAGCAAATCATCTTGGGACACCCTCAAAATCCTGTTGGCCCCGCCTAAGGGTCCTGACCCGCAGTTTGAGAACCACTGTAATATAGTACACAGTCATGACCAGTGGTACACCTAATTCCAACACAGAACACACCCATTATTCATTACATTAGCTGCAGCTGCGTTGCTAAGTTTATACAGGGATTAAAGCAAATATTGTTTGTGATTTTACAACTTAAACAATAGACTATTGGTTCTCAAAGGGTTTGGTATTTAGGAAGTGGAACCAAATGGACCCTTACAGGTCTGTTAAATCTTGAGAGTGGACAAATCGAACCAAATGGACGTGTAATGGGGTCCGTGGCTTAATGCATGTCAAACTGGGGGTCCAAAAAGGGTGAGAACCACTGGTCTAATAGAATGATGCTGTGAGTTGTATGGAAGATTCAAGTAGCTCTACACTGTCTTTGTGTGTGTGTGTGTGTGTGTGTGTGTGTGTGTGACGTGTGTACCTCTGGGTCTTGTAGTTTGCATTGATAGTCTGGTAGCAGTCTCTCTCTGCAGGGTACATGTTGTACTGCTGCATGGAGTCTCCTGGAGAGAGCACACACACACACACACACACACCAGTTCAATTGCCATCAGAAAACATACGTTTACATTGCTAAAGCGTCAAAAGTGTCAAAATATAACAAAAACTGTTAAAAATGGGGAAAGTATATATACAGTTGTAGGGGTACAGCATTTTGTAAACAGAGCTATGTCACATTGCGTCGTTATATAAATGTTATACAGTGTATAAAGCTATTTTGAAACAAATAGCAGCAATCTTTTCTCAAGACTCAGATTTAGGATGTGTTTAAAGGTAGCAGCTCTGTTTATATGTACAGTAGGTCTAGCGGTCTACTTGGTACAGACAGTAGTCCTTCCTTAGTAGTTCCATTGGCTAACCTTCTTTTGTCGCAACGCACACACGCACGCACGTCGCACGCACACACGCTCACAGCCTCAATATTACTGCCACGTGACAGATTTTACAAGTCATATATATATATATATATATATATTTATTTATTTATTTTTACTCATGAATTTATTAAATATTATGCAAATGTATTCCATCCCACTGCCTGATGCACCACGACGATGGATTCGAACCCACTAAATCCAGAGTGGTGGGCATGCACTTTACCACTGCCCCACTAAAGCGCCTCAGGTGTGAGTTTCAAGAAAGGTTGAAATTAGAGAACGAACCTGAAAAAAATATCAACTGTGTGTGTGTTTATACAGTACATACTCTTCCAAGCAGAGGTAGTACAGTGGTGTGTGCGCTCGCGTGTGCGTGTATATAAGTACGTACTCTTCCTAGCAGAGGTAGTGCAGTGTGTGGTTCGGTGGTGGTCTCTCTCTCCCTCTATGCTGCTGGTGGAGCTCCAGCTCCCCCTGCTGGCCCGGACACTGCCTGACGAGCTGCCCGAGTCTGAGCCCGACTCACACACCCCTCCTCCTCCCCCGACCCGCTCCGCTGGACACCTCCGCCTGGGCCGGGATACACACACACCTGCACGCACACGCACACGCACACACACACACACACACACACACACACACACACACACACACACACACACACAAAGATTTATCAATCAATCCATCCATCCTTTACTCCACACTCGTTTTTTGTACTACAGAACTATGTTGTGGCTGAACCTGGTATTACAGCTTGTAGATTGGCTATTTTGGCTACTTTTCAACAGATGAATTCATACAGATGAATGGAAATTACTTAATTAGCTCAAATTAATGACGGCCTAGGCTAGCACCTAAATGAAAAAGTTGGGCGCACCAGTGAAACTAAAGTTAGGGAGAGACTGTGGTGTTCTGGACTGGTTTATACGTACCGTTGTGTTTGAGAGGGACCGTGCTGTTCTGGACTGGTTTCAGTGGTTCCATCTTAGAACAGCGGTTTCTGCTTCGCGTCCCGTTGACGTTCCGTTGTTCCCCTGTCCTCCAATCAGCTTCCTTCTCCCGCTCTGACATCATGACCACGCTGTGGTCAGGGACACTGTACAGATCAAACGCACAGGCACGCACACGCACACACACATTACAACTCATTTACTACTCTACTTACAGACGTTATATCATTTGATAAATACTGCTACTAATTATTAACTACTAATTATTATAAAGCATAATGTATACATCAACGTATCTCAAAATGTGCTGCTGTGTGGCTTTTGTAGCAGTGGACATGAGAAGCAAAAAAATGGGTTACAAAATCATGGGATAAAATTGTAGAAAAGTAGCTTATGAAGATGTACAGGTCAGTAGTTTATGTGAATAACTCCAGGCCAGTATGTTACATGAAGTACAGGTAGTTTAGTAGTTGAGTAGTTTACCCAGACTCTACAGTCTTGCGTCTGTTCTTCTTCCCTTTGTTAGTTGCAGTTGGTCCTCCAGACTCTGGGCTCTCGCACTTCTTCTTCGGGGCTTTCACATCGTCTCTGGTCTGGAGACACAGATAAAAACATTAAGGGCTGTCTTCAACCCAACAAGAACCGTTTGCAACACACTCCAGGCCAACAACAACTGTTTCTCCGCTTCGGAATGGCTGACAAAAATCTGGAGAGGACGAAAAGTGTTTTATACTGCCTCATTATACTGCCTCAGAACTCGGGTGGTTTTGGGTAACTCAGTCGGTAGAGCTCTGGCGTTTGGACAGAGAGGCCCTGGGTTCGATCCCAGGCACCACCAACTGATGGTAGGTGTTGTGCTCCACCTCAGCAATCCATCTCCCAGGGATCTAGCACAATGGTTCTCACACTGGGGTCCTGGGACCCCCAGGGGTCCTTGAGGAGTTACCTTACTGTAATTCAGAGAGTGCAGACATGGGACCAAATGGACGGTCCATTTGTACACTCTCAGAGTTACGATGTTGTAGTGTAGATTGGGGGTCCCAGAGATAGAAAATGGCATGAAATGGGGGTCGGTGGCCTAACGGGGGGACACTGGGAACGGAACCATACGTAGCTAGGTGGCTGCACCGACAATTCGTCCGTCCCGCGGGGAGTTCCGCATTTACTGTTTTTTATTCCTCGTAAGGTGAGGCGAAAGGCTGCGGACACATTGGATTGCACCCCTGAAAAATGTGACACACATTAAGAAATATAAAAATCAAATAATGAGCAGTCCTCCATCTGTACCTCCAGCTGGGATGAGCCGGTCTTGTTGTCGGTGTATCTGTCAGCGCTGCTGAGGCTGTGTGTAGCGGGGCTGCAGAGCAGCAGGCCCGGCCTGGGTCCTGGGCCCACGGTGACGTTGTCTGGGAACACGGCAGGCGCTTCCATGGGAAACATCTTATCTGCTACCGGCTCCAGCTCCAACTGCAGCTGCATCTGGGCGTCTTCCTTAAAACCCTAAGACCCATGTTGATACACCGAATTAGGACATGCTTGTTTTTCACCTTTCATCTTATGTATAATACGAGTTGTAATTTAATGATTTAAACCCTACATACAGTACTTAGTTTGGAACTGCGCACACTGACCGACCCTACTCAGAAGCAGGGTTGAGCGGTAGTGCATTGACTCCAAACACTGATGAAAACAATAATGGTGGAATAAGTAATACTAGATGAAGCTAAATGCATGCTAAACGAGGCAAGATGACTGCTACTGCCAATTATTGCAGCCAAAAAACCTGGTGCGTTAGTCAGGTATAGGAGTCTTTGCAATCATGTACATTTATCCTACTGTGAATCAAAATAGTCGACGCATGCATAAGTTGTTCCATCCATCCATCCATCTTCAACCGCGTGTTCCAGACTTCCCTCTCCAGAGCAACATTAGTGACTTCCTCCTGGGAGATCCCGAGACGTTCCAAGGCCAGTGAGTCGGTGTGTTTCCTCCAACTGCACCTTGGTCTGCCCCGGGGTCTCCTCCCAGTGGGACGTGCCTCGAGGACCTCCCTAGGGAGACGCCCGAGAGGCATCCTAACCAGATGCCTGAACCACCTAAGCTGGCTCCTTTCCAGGCGAAGGAGCAGCGGTTCTACTTCGAGTCTCTCGTGTGATTGAACTTCTCACCCTATCTCTAAGGGAGATGCCAGCCACCCATCGAAGAAAGCTCATTTCGGCCGCTTGTATTCGCGACCTATGGTCATGACCCACACTTCATGACCATAGGTGAGAGTAGGAACGAAGATTGCTCGGTAAACAGAGAGCTTTGCCTTATGGCTCAACTCTCTTTTCGTCACAACAGTGCGATAAGTTGCATAAGTTGCAATGCATAAGTTGTTGCTTAGCAGAAATACTAATACACCAAAAAATCTAACTATATTTTATATTATAGATATATATATATTATATATAACTATATTCAGCTATAGTGTAGATTTTCATCTTACACAAACATTAAATTCCCATCGACAATGAATGGAGAATTTACGTCAAATGTGGACGAGCAAATCAGCTATTTTGGTCCTACACAAAGGACGAAGTGCCCGTCACTTCACACAGGTGTGATTTTTTTAGGCCCTCCTATAAACTAGTGTAGATTCTGTCTGAACACAAACATTAAATGCCATTGACAATAAATGGAGAATTTACGTCATAAGTGTCTGAGCAAATCGGCGGCCACCCTTGGCCAATAAGGGACCACCATTCTTGATGATGATGTATGATGATTAGAGCGCTATTCACTTCACAAGGTTGTGATTTTATAAAAATATGAACGGAAACGACAAACAGATGACAGTGTCAGTTCTAGGCCTTCAGGAGGCGTATTCTGTGTAGCACGATTGTGGAATAGTAGCTTGGCCTGAGAGACTACTAGCTACTCACAGGGCTAAAGTGCGTGGTCGCGGTCATGGCGGGGGTGTTCTTCTCGTGCGGAGCGGGAGGGAACAGGGGCTCGTTGTTGTTGCAGACGTCCGGGTCCGGCGTCAGCGGGGCGGCGAGGCTGAGGTCGTCGCGCTGCTCCTCCTCCTCCTCCTCGGCAGCGGTCGCCGCGGTTACGGCGGCGGAGCCTGGTTTGTACTTGGTGTAGAACAGCGAGACGCGGTGTTTCTTCTGAGGCTGGGAGGAGGAGGAGGAGGTGGAGGTGGATCCGGACCCGGACAAGCCTTTTTTATTGGACGACTGGGTCCGAGGCGCACTGCCGCTGTTGGCCAGCGCCGGAGAGCCCCGCCCCTTGCCTTTGTCGGAGGTGTGGCCCGAGTCGACGTAGCTCTTGCAGCTGCCCTTGGTTTTACTGTTAAAAACACAAGCAATGACAAAATGACCGGAGGTTCTATTACTGCGGTCTGCTGCGTTGTCAGTCCATTTTGTGAAATAAATGCATAGGATGTAGTTGTAAATGTATGAAATCTACTGATAACAGTCACTCCTCTGATTCTTGAACACCTACATGCAGTTCAGACTAGCCCACAAGGGGGCAACAGTACACCAGCTTTGTTTGGCTCTTGGTTCTGACGTAGTACTAGGAACTTACATTTTCCTTAAAAAAAAAAAAAGCATATCTACAAGCTCACAACACGACGGAACATTCGTAGTGAACTTGTACTGTAGATAGTCTTAGTCTAATTCCATCTTTTTATGAGTTATTCTTTTTATATAAATGTTTTTTTTTGTTTTTTTTAATTTAATTTCTTTATGGATGGACAGACAGTAGGCTGACAGGAAATGGGGAGAGAGATGGGATCGGGAGTCGAACCCGCGGCACACTGCCAGACTGGATTAGACCTGGACCACTGAGCCATGGCCCAGGCCTGAGTTATTCTTGGCACTACTCCCTTCAGAGGTGTTTCTGGTTAAAATGGACCCGTAAAGGAATCACAGAACTTAAGGGGTTCTGGAAAGTGTCAAGTTATGGAAGGTTCTGAGTCACCCTTCGTAGTGGAAGAGAGTGTGTACCTGACTCCGTTGGGGGTGATGTTGTTGACGACAGGGTTCTGCTCTCTGGATAGACCAGCGTTGCTGTGGTTGATCCTGATGCTGGGGGAGGAGAACTCTGTCAGGATGTACTGGGCCTGGTGGAACGCCATCAGACACACCCCCAGCAGAGAGAAGCTGTAAAAACACACACAGTACACACACTGAGCCTGGTGGAACGCCATCAGACACACCCCCAGCAGAGAGAAGCTGAAACCAAAACACACAGTAATCACAGCATAATGCAAAGTGCTACTATGCTACAAAGCTAGTAGTAGAAGCAATTGTCATAAATAATAATAATAATAATACCGGTAATAATTTGGTCCGCAGTGGGATATGTCACTGTAAATTTGCATATACAGTGTGATATCTGCTAAGTATCAGGGAGCAGTTAGGGCTTAAGTGCCTTGCTCAGGGACACCTTGACATATTGCCAGGGCCGGGAATTGAACCTGAGCTCTTCCGTTTCCCATACAGGCTCTACCCATTCAGCTATGGCTGCCTCAATAGCCATAGCAATCAAAACTACTATTCCAGTTCAAAAACTACAGCAGATTAAAAACATGGCAGACTTACTAACTAGTAAGCAACACAGTTGCACCAAATAGATTTGCATACTGTAGGCGTGTCCAGATGCCAGTGTGCAAGCATGATAGACAGCACCGACACACCTACAATCTAAAAGAGCCATTATTCATTCCATTAGCTGCAGCTGTGTTGCCTGCTGTGTTGCCTTCCATGTTGTGTGTGGAAAACAGTGGAAAACAAACCACAAAATCAGCCTGGGGGGTTAGGGTTAGTAGCATCACCACAATGTATGGAAACGATTCTGAAATAATTGCGATCTGGCGACTATATAATAATTGCGACAGTGACAGAATACATAAGGAGTAGCAGTGGGTGGTGGTGGGGTGGGTGCTGACCAGGTGAAGATGAGGGTGAACACCCAGAAGGTGTCCTCCCAGCTGGGACCGGGGACCACCTGGGCACACAGGGGCAGCATGTGGTGAGGCAGCGTCACGTTGAGCGTGAAGGGGAACGAGGAACCGCGAGACGTCACCAACGTCAAGTCCCTGATCACCCAGGACGACGTGAAGTCTGGAGTGAACCTGATAGGGAGAGAGAGAGAGAGAGACGGAGACATCGAATAAAGCAATAAAATCTCAAGACTGAAAATGTAATGATGATGTTTAGGTATGATCATTCTAAACCTATGTTACAGCCAACCAGTTGAAAAACAGCACAGATTTGAGTCATTAACCTCTTTGCTTTTATGACATTTCTGAGACCATTCATGTTTATGGAAGATGCTTCTAAACTTGGATTCTATTTCTAGTTTGATCTCTTAAAAGAACTAATGAATGACAATAGCCGATCTACAAGCTCACAACACGTCGCAGTGCGACGTGTTGTGAGCTTGTAGATCTGCTATTTTCGGTGCGCAGCATGCTTTCACAGAAGACACGGTGGCTTCTATGGAATCCAAATGACTGAATTCAGTCATGGCGACTGAGAACTTTAATCCATGCGGAGAGGAGAAACAGAGATATTATGCAACATGACAGACAGAGACAAAGATACAGACACAGATAGATACAGTGTGGTAATTTGCAGAACTTCAACTTAACTGACCAGACAGGAAGTGAGACGGAGAGTAACACAGTGTGTATGCATGCGTGCGTGCGTTGGGAGGAGGAGCTTGTAGATCTGCTACTTTTGCTATTTTTAAATTTTCTTTCTTTTTTTTAATCCTGAAAAGTAACCGTTTTGGACATTCCACCCCACAGAGCTGGTGGGAACGGACGACTTACGCAATGGTGATCTCAGAGGAGGAGTTGTGGTCCAGACTGAAGGAGTGACACTGCAGCACCTCGAAGCCGAAGCCCTGGCACTTGTACCCGTTGATGTTCATGGACATGACGGTCAGAGGCAGCTCCCCTGCGTTCTCCACCTTAAAACTCTTCCTGATGGCGAACAGCGGCTTGTTGGTACGCAGGCCTAGGACGGAAGGAGGACAGTTTAGTAGGGTTCAGTAAACATCAATCTAGAACGGCTTATCATTTTTTTATTCGCCACAATCACTATTTTCTGTAATACTAATAATATTCAGATAGAGGTAGGTCAATAGGGTACGTATCTCATAACACCCCCATCATGATACTGCAACACGAGCAAGAAACTGTCATTAACTGCATAACATAACATACTGTTACTGTACAGACTTGTTTCAAACAGACTATCCTGGTTTCAAAATAACCCGACCACTCATACGTTATCTTATGAGTGGTCTTATGGAAAATAAGTCACAGCACTCATGTTTAAAAATGCATGCCATCAAACTTTCGGCTGCAGTTTTCCTCCCAGTGTGGAAGCAGGTGTAGGCTTAATTGTCATGTAAAATGTCATAATCGTGACAGCCCTAATCGTTCAAACTACATTATCAAGAACAGTTTCTCGCACGATTGCATCACTCGCTGGCAGTCAGGACGGGGCGTGTCGTGTGTCACATAAAGAGCGGTGCGTCTCACCGTCTCTACACTCCATCAGAGTGGACTGGGGGACATTGAAGCGCAGCGAGGCCCCGGGCCCCGGAAGTTTGCCCCCCACCCTGAGCAGCTCCTTGGCCCCGTGGCCCCTCACCGTCACCATGTCGAACACCGTCAGGTTGTTCCTGGAGCGCAACCACAAACACACAATGTTAAAGGGACACGAAACCCCTAGGCTGATCGTTTCAGGTCAAAAACGACAGCAGATTAGAAACATAGCAGCTGCTAAGCAATGCAGCTGATTAGAAACATAGCATGCTGCTAAGCAATGCAGCTGACTAGAAACATAGCAGCTGCAGGCAGCTAATCAAATTAATAATGGGAGGATTTAGGTGTGCCCTGAGCCATGGGTGTGCCAATTAATGTACAAGCAGCACAGAATGTGTGAGACACGTCGCACCAAGCATAAACTGACCTTTGGGAGTCTGATACTGTACATGTATTAAGTATGAGTTCTTATTAGAGAGAGGTAAGTCTATCAACAACCTTTTATCTGAATAATTTAATTTCAGTATGTGTGTGTCTGTCTGTCTGTGGTGTGTGTGTGTGTGTGTGTGTGTGTGTGTGTGTGTGTGTGTGTGTGTGTGTGTGTGTGTGTGTGTGTGTGTGTGTGTGTGTGTACCTGATAATGAGGATGGTGGTTGTGTGTTTGTGTTCAGATGGAGTGAACATCACTGCCACCTCTCTGCTCTCCCAGGGCTTCAGGGTCAAGCGGAGAACCCCCGAACCTTTCACCCCCTGTAAACCAGACTACAGGTGCACACGCACGCACACGCACACGCGCGCGCACACACACACACACACGCGCAAACACACACACACAAACACAGTCAATTGGTACAGAGGGCACAGTCGAATTAACAGTACTTAGATCAGTTATTGTATGTTTGTGGAGCTACAGTATACTATTACGGTTTAATCATTGTCTATTTTCCCTGCTGTTTGATCTGGAGAGGTGAAGACAGCTACATGACATCTCTCCTCTGATGAACATGCTAAATGGAGTGCCATTCTCCAAAGCGCTCTACACTGTATGGCCATCCATGAATCTGTCAAGTCCCGCCCGTTGTCCCACACCCAATGGTTGCTGTTGCTTTGTTGCAACAATCGTCTCCCTCCATACAATACCATTGGGAACAAACTGTTTTTCCAGTATATTAACCCATTCAGGCCTGCCGTCGAAATTAAAAAAATGTCTTCTAAATCCTGACAGTTTTCTGAAATACCTCATTTGCCGACCCCCATTTGAAAATATGTTGTTCCAGGGACCCCCCCAGAAGCAAAGATTTGAGTTAAAAGCATTCGCTCTGAAAGAATATATATTCAAAGATGTGCGCCACATTTTCATGATTTTTTAAAAATAGCAGATCTCTACAAGCCCCAGAAGCAAAGATTTGAGTTAAAAGCATTCGCTCTGAAAGAATATATATTCAAAGATGTGCACCACATTTTCATGATTTTTTCAAAAATAGCAGATCTACAAGCTCATAGCGCGGCACTCGGTGCCGCGCTATGAGCTTGTAGATCTGCTATTTTTCAATAGCTAAAGTATAACATAATGCTTAAAACACAGAGGGGTTCCTGTCATGAATGGGTTAATATTTAATGTATTCAGTTCTTAAACTTTGAACATCTTGTATGCAGTATATGACTGGTAATAACATGATTAATTCCAATAACTTGATATTGTTCTATTTTTAGCAAACTCAGTCTGAACAACCAGAAGGAACCAGGGCGGAACAAGGCAGAAGGAGCCTGCTGGTTGGTCGGTCAGGGGACCAATTGGAAGCCTGATAATGCACCAAATGTGATTATTGGAGAATTTGGAGCACTAATATTAAAGTTATAATCTGCACATTTTATGGACTGTATGTTGTCTCCCTCTCCCAATGGAGAGAGTTAATGCGGTGCATAAACATACTCTACCATACAGATTGATTAAAATAACATAAAACCATATGTAGCTTTAAATAAACACAGACTGTACAACTGGTCTCTCCAAAAATACTCAAAGAAACAGCCGGACAGGCTGTAGTCAGTTGAACACCCTGTGTGTGTGTGTGTGTGTGTGTGTGTGTGTGTGTGTGTGTGTGTGTGTGTGTGTGTGTGTGTGTGTGTGTGTGTGTGTGTGTGTGTGTGTGTGTGTGTGTGTGTGTGTACCACGGGTAAGCTGGTGAGTAGGCTGAACTCCGTAGTGCTGATGTTGACAGACAGAGGACTGATGTTAAACCTGTTGTAAACAAGTACAAACAACAGCAGTTTAAAAGACAAAGTTCATAAGACAAACAGGAAGCAGAGGAACTAAATTTAACAATTCATGCTTTGCGCAACAAGCAAGTGTAAAACGACAAAAATGACAGAAATGTGTCGCACATGAGATGCATAAGAACACATTCACTTCCTTGTTTATGTTTTATGGTAACGCCGATGACAAGTCGCAGACAGTATGGATGCTCAAAACTCATGAGCATAAATTAGCATAAAGCAGACTCTCTAGGAGTCTGATGCTTGTACGTTTATTCACATGGTAATAGTTTTTATTGGAGAAAGTCTTCATTTAAATGGGTTTTTTTGCGGCTTCCGCCTTTATTTTATATTTTTTTTATAGAGGGACAGACAGTAGGCTGACAGGAAATGGGGAGAGAGATGGGGGAGTGACATGCAGTAAAGGCCGTCGGGATCGGGAGTCGAACCCGCGGCACACAAGGTGCCTGGACCGCTGAGCCACGGCCCAGGCCGGAAAGTCTTCATTACCAAATAATTGAATGTTACTTACTTTAAGGAATGTCTACAGACAGTAAATAATTTAATAAAGGAAGTCAAAGAGGATTAGTGTTTGAGTTCCTCCCCATCTACAGAGGAGTCCATCTCAAGTGTGTGTGTGTGTGTGTGTGTGTGTGTGTGTGTGTGTGTGTGTGTGTGTGTGTGTGTGTGTGTGTGTGTGTGTGTGTGTGTGTGTGTGTGTGTGTGTGTTACCATTTGGTCAGGAGGTCCAGAGCTTCCAGCTGAGCAGGGTACTGGGACAGCGCTCTGATCTCCAGTGACACCACTGAGGAGGTGGGGTTCTTCAGAGTCAACATCTTCACCTGCACAACAACAGTCCCTTTGGTTTTGGCATGCAATGTTATATGCCCCCATTATGATAATGGATACACTGTAAAACACTGAAAATATATTTAGATTTATTTACTTTTGGGGCTTTTTATGCCTTTATTGATAGTACAGTAGGTAGACAGTGATGGCCGTCGGGGGTCGGGACACACTGTCAGGAGCATTGACATTGGAGCCTAGGACCCTATTTTTGTGTCTTAGGCTTTTTATTTATTTATTCTTGTCGATGTAGATCGGCTAGTAGAACATTTTTTAAATGTTTTTCTAAATAGTACAAAAAAAAAGGCAAATAAGTTTAGGGATAAGGGGTAAATAGGGAACTGGTGCCCGGACCGCTTCCCAGGCCAATATACTGTATTTACCTTGCTCTCATTGAGTGGAGTGGCACCAAAGTCTAGAGGTTGATCAGGCTCAGCGGGCAGCCTGGGCCATCTGAGGACACACAATAAAACACTATTCATATGGTATGAACATGGACTTCATAACAAGTCTGATAATTGTGCAAGAAAACAGGCATACTATTCATTAATTATAACTATTACTGCTGATAATACTTCATTAGTAAACTTAACGTAATAATTAGACTTTGTGTATCTCATTTCAAGATTTTCAACAGGCTGACCATTTTCAATTCCAGTTACATTGATTCTTGACTGTTGAGAAATGCAGTTTGATTTGTTGATGTTAAAATCAATCAATGAGTCTTAAATAAGGGTGCGTTTTGAATTGAATAAAGAAAATAATCAAGGTTAATTTTAAGAACAATACATTTGGGGTGGGGGGGATTTCTATTAGAAGAGATCTTATAGAATACTGTAGATCGCGATGAAAATAATAATCAACAGTTGCAAAGCCCTGGTCTGACCTGCATGGGAGCTGCTCTTTGTGGCTGTGCCATCGAGAGCACAGCTCTGCAGCCAGCTTGCTGTCAACAGCCCAGGATGAGGAGGGGGATTCTGGGAGGAGAGAGCGATGCCACTGGATGCGACCTGGAGAGAGAGAGAGAGAGAGACAGAGAGAGAGAGAGAGAGAGATTGTGTTGGTCATTGATTGTACTGTATGTTCTTTTTACTTTTGCTGTATTTGTATGAGGTATTGCTTTTGTGTTTCTTTTTACTATGCTCAGTATTCTGTATTTTATGAGGTCTTTATGATGTCATTTTGAATGGAAAGCACTTTGGGTAAACTTGTTTTTAAATGTGCTATACAAGTAAATGTGACTTGACCATGTACTGTAGTTCTGTGTCTGAGAAATGTCTTCTCACCTGTTTCAGATATTCTGAGAGGACAGAGTCTTGCACACTGTCCCTCTACCTCCAACAGCACCTCCCCCAGCTGACACACACACACACACACACACACACACACACACACACACACACACACACACACACACACACACACACACACACACACACACACACACACACACACACACACACACACACACACACACACACGTGAAATAGAAGAAAGAAGTAGTAAAAGAAGAAAATAAGTTGTGAAAATAGCCAATCTACAAGAAAACACGGCGTGAAGCGACACATTGTGAGATTGTAGATCGTCTAATCTCTCTTTTGGGTCTTGATCTGAAAAGTTTGGGAACCAATGGTCTACCTTGTCCACAGAGGAGTGCAGGTGCAGGGGCAGGTGCAGGGCAGTGCCCACACTGGTGTCCAGTCTGAGGGTGGACAGCAGGTTGACGGGCAGCGTCTTGTTGAGGACACGCAGGGACAGCACCCTCCAGCAGCCGTGAGGCACCGTCACCGCACCACTGAAGTTCACCACCTGAAAGACAGGGGGCAGCACAGTGATTACACTTTTTGTTGTCTACTACTCTACATAATTATTTTCGAGTGCCGAGGACAGACACTCGCAAATAATACTGTTAATATGTGTTTAGAGAATGTCAAAAAAAAGTAAAGTTTTGTAAAGTCATGCCCTACTTGGTCATAAAGAGCATTGAACTAAAATAGCGGAAATATCCAATCTACAAGCTCATAACGTGGGCACAATGCGTCACATTGCAAGCTTGTAGATCTGGCTATTTTCGTTATGTTACAAACGAAAACATAATGTTACAAGCGAAAATGAAAATGGAAAATGAACCAGTGAAATGAATTAACAAGAGCTTGTGACTAAATAACTACATTGAATCTATTGGGGTTCTGCTTTCCATTTCCTGAAAAATAACTGTAACCACTAACCACACAGCAACGATGTATATAAAAAATAAATGTTTAATTGAAACGGTCAAAGAAGTTTATGACAGTTACCTTGAGCAGCCCCTGGGCCCTGTGCGAGAGGCTAGCGTTGGTGAGTGTGAGGGACACGGGGAGAGAGTTGGTCACCCACAGGTCCACCTGGTCTGTCCCCTTCTGTCTCACCTGCAGCACACCAGACACGTCCCACCCCAACGCCCTGCCAGGGAGGACAATTCAAACGCACATTATTATCGTCACTGGACTGGACACGTCCCATGCCCTAACGCACACACGTTTGCCAAAAACTGGGTCGGGACCCATTTGTGGGTCGCGGACACATTGTTATGGGTCCCCTTAGTTAGACCCATTAGTTTCCTAACATTTTCACAAAATTACAGGAAAGTCTCTGTCTGTGTGTGTGTAATCCACGTAACTTGAGAACCGTTCGCCCCATCAACTTCAAATTCGATACACGTTCCACGTCGCCACATGGGGTGCAGTGGCCGGTGTCGAGTCGGTCGGACCCACGGTTGCCCAGAACCGCCCCAAAAGGCCTCTGCCCGGGCTCTGGACAGGGCCCCCCCTCCATATATGGAGCTGGCCTGTTCTGACATAATTCTGACGTCTGCATAGACTCCATATTTGGGCATGCCTGACAAAGAACACACTATAAAAGGGACATAGACAATATCTGGGTGGGGAATTCATTTCCAACTTGCATCATTCCAAGTAGGCCAGTGCCCAACGGGCACCGCTGTAGAGGCCCTATGGGCACCGCTCTAAATCCATACATTTGAACAAATATTTAAGAAGTAGTGAAAATAGCCGATCTGATCTGCTATTTTCACTAGTTTGGGTCTGGGGCGAATATCTAATTTCTGATTTGGATCACAGGATAAAAAGTTTGGGAACCACTGCCAAATGCTCTACCACAGAGGCGTAGATTAAAAAGCTAAATAAAATCTCACGACTGATAGCATTTTGTATGGCAAAGTTATAATGTGAGATTTGTGAAACAATGTGAAAGGAGCCCTGCTCACTACTGCTGATTCCTAAACAATTAACACAATATGTAAAAGTGAATCAGGTGAATAAATCACAGATTGAAGCCATGACCTTTGCTTTTATGAAATAGACCATTAGGGTTTTATGGAATATGCTTCTAAACACATTACTAGTTTCACCACTTCAAATGCTCTAATCTTTAAAAACAAATAACCACAATCTCTCAATGCATCGCAGATCGCATCGCAGATGCATTGAGGCTATTTTCGCTGTGCAACATGGCTGTCTATCATAGATGACATGCTGGCTTCGATGGAATCTAAATTACTTAAATTAGTTGTGGCGACTTAGAACTTTAATCCATGAGGAGGAGAAATCAAACGCACATTACTAGTCTCTTATCCATTCCCAAAATTAATACAACATCAACTCCCAAATGTCCCGATCCAATTTCAAGAGTCAAGCTCGGTTGACATATTTAAGAGCAGACTTAAAACACACCTATTCGCTTCATCATCATCACATTACAGCTATCCAGTGTGTCGCTTTAATCTTTTGTTTACAGTGTTTTATGTGAGTGTATGTGTACATAATGGTATGTATGTACATTGCACTCATGTTTACTTACCGTTACTTATTACGTGCAGTTGTATGTATTTATATGTGCAGCCCTGTGTGTGTGTGCGTGTGTGTGTGCGTGTGTGTTACCTGTGTGTAAATGTATTGGCGGTGTGGTTGCCCAGGATCTGTAGGCTGATATGGGTAGAGCATCTTCTGCTGTTGCCAGGCAACGCTCCTGCAGATGACAGTGATTGGCTGTTATTCATAGAAACGGTTTCACAAAGAGGTTAATATTGTACCTTCATATAATGTTGTTGTTGAACTATCCCTTTAACTATCCCTTTAAGTGTGTCTGTGGGTTTTATAAATATTGAGCCAATGAGAAGTATTAACATTGGATCCATTTGGAACACCGTTGCAGTCAGAACTGCGGCATCACTCCCAATCTTCCGCCGTAGTCTGAAGACCCACCTTTTCAGACTCCATCATGGCCCATAGCACTTATCCTACCCCCTTAGATAGCACTTTTTAGACTTAGATAGCATTTGAAACAGACTTATAGCATGTCATGTAGACAGCACAATAATTGCATTGTATATAGTCATAGCACATCATAGTAGCCTACATATGTATAGCATAGTATAGTATATATGTATAGTTAATATGTACAGTGTCATTATATAGATATGTTCTAGTTACGTTCTTAGCTTACGCATGTTTCTAAATGCATTTTATATATGTGATGTATTCCCATACTTTTGTTCCTGCCTAATGTAAGTCGCTCTGGATTAAGAGCGTCTGCTAAATGCCTAAATTGTAAATTGTAAATTGTAAATTGAACACATTGGAGCAGTCGTGGTCATACAAGGTTTGGACGATTTTGGCATTTAGAAGACGCTCTTAATCCAGAGCGATGTGCAGTAAGCAAGAACAACACATGGAAATACTTCAAACATAAAATAGTCATCAAGAATCATAAGGAAGCTAAGAACCTAGCATCTGTTAAACAGTAGAAAAACTGTACAGTAAAGCTATGAGTATACACTATAGAGTGCTACAGTATGTTCTACTGCTATCTAAATCACATAAGTTGAGCCTTTTCATAAGGTCATCGAGGCTAGGGCAAGTGCTACAGGCTAAGATGGAGTCCAAAGAGCTGAGTTTTCAGACTACGGCGGAAGATTGGGAGTGAGTCTGCAGTGATTTCAAAGCTCTGCAGTTATCTCTGTAATGATTCATGAGATCATTGTAGTGTTTCTAATGATTCATGGGTCAGTATTGTTTGTGATGAATCAGGAGTTAGTCGTGTCCAGTGGTGTAAATAACTAAGTACATTCACTCAAGTACAGTACAATTTTGGTATGCTTTTTGGTAGGTATGTTTTACTTTACTGGAGCACTTGTACTTTCTACAAAAGAGTATTGATATTTTTACTTTTACTAAAAATGTGAGTTCTTCTTCCACCACTGTTCATGAGTCACATTGAGTCAGTATTGTTTGTAATGATTCGTGAATCAGGAGTTGGTTGCGTCTGTCCTGTACCTGCGCAGGCCAGAGAGGCCACCTGTGTGAAGTTCCTGGATTCAGGTCTCAGAAGAACCTGTTTGAAGTCCAGGCTGGCATCCACCTTGGACAGCACCGACATGTCCTGAACACAAACAAACAGAAATTAAACCTATTTTCAGCAAAGAGACTCTGTGTAGCGAGTGGTGGGGGAGCAGACCAAGTACAGAGCCTGCTCAGGTCAGTATAAATGCAGACATTACAGAGGGTTTGTTAGGTGAATAAATGAACTGATGCAGAGTGCAGGATCCCAGTGAAACACTGTCTCACCTTTACATAGAGCTTCTTCCCTCCAGAGTTCAACATGTGAACTCCTATCTTCAGCTCTCCTGTGTGGACACAAAGAACAAACTGATGAAAAAAAAGCCCTTAAATGTCCTTTACTCGTACACTCTTTGGAGGTCTGGTCTCACGTAACCAGACGATGGGAGATCTCTGCCTAACGATAGGTCTGGTGTAGAGCCCAGCCCATGCCATGTTTTGGGTCCAATGCCATAGCCTGGCATAGCCAGATTAGCAGTGTTTTGGGTCCATGGCCAGATTAGCAGTGTTTTGGGTCCATGGCCAGATTAGCAGTGTTTTGGGTCCAATGCCATAGCCTGGCATGGCCAGATTAGCAGTGTTTTGGGTCCAATGCCATAGCCTGGCATGGCCAGATTAGCAGTGTTTTGGGTCCAATGCCATAGCCTGGCGTAGCCAGATTAGCAGTGTTTTGGGTCCAATGCCATAGCCTGGCGTAGCCAGATTAGCAGTGTTTTGGGTCCAATGCCATAGCCTGGCATGGCCAGATTAGCAGTGTTTTGGGTCCAATGCCATAGCCTGGCATGGCCAGATTAGCAGAGCGGAACCTGCATTTCCAAGGGGGGTTCCTGAATGGTCCCTCGTTACTTCGGAGGGAGTGAAATCCAATCACAACTGACAAAATATGCAAAGGGTTTTGTTTTTTTGCAATGGTAGATTTGTCTGGTTTCCAGGCTACCAATGACAGTCCCTAGAGCACCGATTACTGGTGTTTTGACCCAGAGAGCGTTGCAAGCTTGTATGTATTTTTGAACATTTCTAGTTCATTTGAAATATTTAGCCTCTAATGACATGCCCGAAATTGGGACACCAGGCTCAAAGTGGTTATAATTGCCGATAGCTGTCATACAATAATATAATATATTGGCCAAACTGATATACAGTATGGATGTATTGGCCTGGCTCTAGTCTGGTGACATCTACATTATTATTATTAATAACCGATATATGGATGTATTGGCCTGGCTCTAGTCTGGTGACATCTAAATTATTATTATTAATAACTGATATATGGATGTATTGGCCTGGCTCTAGTCTGGTGACATCTAAATTAAAGCCGCTAGGTCTGCTAACAAACCTACTCCCACTGCTTTGAAAATTAATCAAATCACTGTGAAGAACTGCCCTAAAGTCTTAGCGTCGGTTCTCAAATCACTGTGAAGAACTGCCCTAAAGTCTTAGCGTCGGTTCTCAAATCACTGTGAAGAACTGCCCTAAAGTCTTAGCGTCGGTTCTCAAATCACTGTGAAGAACTGCCCTAAAGTCTTAGCGTCGGTTCTCAAATCACTGTGAAGAACTGCCCTAAAGTCTTAGCGTCGGTTCTCAAATCACTGTGAAGAACTGCCCTAAAGATCTGCAAGTAGTAGTTGTAGATCTGTTAATTTGTTTTTTTGAGGTCTTGAGCTAAAAGGTTCTGGAATCTATGGAATCCAAATGAGTAAAATCAGTTGTAGCGACTGAGAACTTTAATCCATGCGTATCAGTGAGTAGGCAGAGATCTATGATCGCCTGTCGAGACTAAAGGTGGTTGGACAACCAAAACCTATACTTTAACAACCCCATCATCATCGAGGCACAAGAGCGTTGTTTATCAAAAGATCAAAGTAAACATCAGTCGCGATAAAAGCCAAGCCACAGGAAACGAGGAGAAGCTCGTTAAGGCCAGTGCTTTGCATCACAGTGTAAACAGTGTGTTAATGTGTCTGAGTGATGGACTCTCTGGACACAAGGGTACATTATGTACTGGGAGTGAACAGGGGCTGAACTTGGGAATTATTTCACTGACTTTTGCTTTGAATTTTTTGTAAAATGTTCTGTACATTTTATATAGTATTATTAATTCAAGGAGTTGATTGCTGGAAACGTTAGGATCTCCATACAGTATATGACTCATGAGCATGACAGACAGACAGACAGACAGACAGACAGACAGACAGTATAGGCCAGTCACAAGGTTTTGTGATAATCGCAATTATTTTGACATTATCATAATCGTTTTCATGTTGAAAAATGTTCACATATTTTCAAACATTTTCAAAAATAGTGTTGCATCGCAATGCTTAAGTTATGAATTATGCCAGTCATTTATTTATTTAGTTATTTGACACGTCTGCCCTGTGCAACTTCAAAGCCTATAAATGTAATTACATTTTTATTCATATGTTCCTGTGTTCAACGACAAAAACACAATTAAAACATGAAACCGGAATAATCTGTATGATGATGAATCGTCATGTAAAATCATGACAGGCCTACAGACAGACCCATGTCTGGACCCCCGCTGAGAACACCGACCCCCCATTCGGCTCATCAATCCATCGGATCCTCAGCGATACACAAGCCATGTTTGAAGTCGATCGGTCGGAAATGCGGGGGACAGACACACGCATGCAAAGACATGCATTTATCGATAATTAGGAACCCAGCAGCTGATCTTCAGTCAGAGCTGAGGGTTAAAAGGTTTATAGCTGATAGGACTATTAGCCCATTCTGGATGGGAACCCCTTTTGGTGTTTTAAGCATTATGTTTAGCTATTGAAAAATAGCAAGCTATTGCTATAGCAAGCAAATACGAGCTCATATCTGCTATTTTTGAAAAATCGTGAAAATGTGGTGCAAATCTTTGAATATATATTCTTTCACAGCAAATGTTTTTAACTCAAATATTTTCTTCTGGGAGGTCCCTGAACTACATATTTTCAGATGGGGTGTCCACAGCAAAATACAGATAATTCTGGGGGTCCTTGACATGACAAAGGTTGAGCACCACTGACATAGAAACATAGGTTTTTCAGAAAACTGTAGAAGACATTTTGTAAAATCTAGTGTCAGGTCTAAATGGGTTAGATTAGGAAACCCACCGGCTGATGTGGGGCCAGCGGAGCTGGGCACGGCCAGCAGCAGCAGGATGTGCTCGATGACGTAAGGTTTGAGCTTGTCCAGGTGCGTGGGGTGATCGCCTCGCTCCGACAGGTTGATCTGGAGTCTGAGCTTCTCCTCCTCCGTCTGCAGACATGAACCCTGAGGACAGAAACAACAACGTCGATTGATCGCGTGATTCAATACTATATTAGTCAGAAGTGTAAACAGCATGTGGGACAGTATACGCTGAAACAAATTGTTTCCATTGTGGTCCTATGTATCCAATTGATCAAAAATAAATAGCACAATGTTACATGTCATCAGCAAATACAAACCCGCTATACAGTATGTACAAAAGAGATGGGAAAATGACAGATGCTTTTCTTTTTTTTTTCTTTTTTTTATTTGTTGTCTTAAAATGTGTTAAAACAGAAGTAAGGGGAGCAGGTGTTCATCCCAGACAGACATGTGGCGATGTCTTGTAAAGGGCCTACAGGCTAGTACAACAGCATCGTTCTAGCAGCACCAACCACTGACACAACAGAAGGATGACTTCACATCACCCGCCAGGCTTGTAATTGCTGCTCTCTATGGACTTCATAATGAACCCGATGTGCTCCCAGTGTGACGCAACACAAGCCCAGCTGCTTGTCCCCTGCTCAGAGTGTCATGTTTGCACAGACACAACATCTAATTGCTTTAACCACTAGAACCCCAGCATCCCTATTCTGGTGGGGGGGGGGGGGGGGGACTCAGGTCTCTTAACCCATTTAGACCTGAGTTAAAAACATTCACTTTGAAAGAATATATATTCAAAGATTTGCACCACATTTTTACGATTTTTCAAAAATAGCAGACCTACAAGCTCGTAGCGCGCCACTCGGTGGCGCGCTATGAGCTTGTAGATCTGCTATTTTTCAATAGCTAAATTATAACATAATGTTTAAAACACCAAAAGGGGTTCCCGCCCAAAATGGGTTAATGAGAATAGAGGGTTTAATTGGTTTAATCAATCCTCTGAGGGATGTACAGGAAACAAGCTGCAGTGAGACACCGTACAGACGCTGTGGTGTGTCCCAGCAGGGGTGGTGTGTCCCAGCAGGGGGAGGCTAGGTGTGACTCCATGTGTACCGGAGGACACATGTGGTTGTCTACACACATCCTCTGTGGTTCCCAAACCTGGGGTCCCCAAATGATTTTGGAAATAAGGAGGGGTCCCCAGATGACTAGCTTAATGTGCAACATTGTTTTCTCACTAGTATATGACTATCATATGACTATTGTTATGGCAGACCTCTGACCAGTGTGGGTGCTAAGTTTGGAACTGGGCACCTTTGGGGTCATTGGAAGACCCCTGAACAGTGTTTGGTAGGGATTGGAGCAACGGTGTGATCAGTAATATGTACAGTAGCGTTGAGAGGAGCACAGTACGTACCTGAGGACTGCTAAATAAAGTCTTGGGTAAGCTGCACTCCAGGACCAGACCCAGTATGGTGATGTTAGACGCATCTTCCTGTCAACACAGAATTAGGAGTTCAATAAACAGTGACTGTGTACATAGTGTAGACTATAATGCTGTGAGTACATAGTGTAGACTCTAATGCTCCACTTATATTCAGAAAGTTCAATCTGAATAAAAACCTAACCCTTATGTAAACACCTCAATTGGGGGGAGAGAGTCATCATGCAAAGTAAAAACACAAAATGTAATTCTTACTTTGCCTTTGAAAATGAAATGAGAATAAGTCATTTAGGGATTTAAACACACACAAAATAACAGGTGTGTGGAGGATAGGACGACCAGAGGATGCAACAATTATTTAAACCAATCAAATTAATTAATTACATTTTTATATGAAAATGATTAAAATGTGTTTTTAATTTATGGAAAGAATTGTGTTTTTTTTGTGGGAGGGGGATTTTTGAAAATAATTAAAAAAACAAATGTACTAAATGAAAAATAAAGAGATATTTACTCACAACCCATAAAACTACCTGTGCCCATGACCCAAAGATGTGCACCGAACCACTGTTTGGAGAAACACTGAAGTAATGTGCAGATGTGCAAGCTTTGTTGGCAAATGTTGGAAGACGCAGAGTGGACTGCAGAGGGGCATTGTGGGTAGTAAGGCAGCGGGTTCGAGGTGATTATGCACTGGGCTGAAGCTCACATTGTGTAAATGCCACCCTACTTCCTGTTTGTGGATGTCTCCACGGAGACTGTGGCTTCTCTCAAGACGTGCTTCACTCTGCCTCCTGTTTGTTTGCTTTGGAAAGTGAGTGCTGGGTGTGTGTGTGCGTGCCTGCGTGCATGTGTGTACTTATATTGCTGTACTGTAGCCTACTTGCAAGGGCAAAATGTCCCCACAGCCACAAGCATAGTAGAGTTTGAGAAATATACATTGTGAGGACTTTTCCTGGAGAAATGGATGTTTATATGGTTAAAAAAAGATTATATATATTTATTTTAGTTTGGTTTATTATTAGGAAGAATCAGGTTGGATGTCATGCACCGAAAATAACTGATCTACATCGTAAGGCTTTTAGACAGAGGAACTTCAGGGAGGAGGTGATCACCTTGGAGCAGTGGTGGTGTATGGACAATCACCTGTGTGTGTGTGTGTGTGTGTGTGTGTGTGTGTGTGTGTGTGTGTGTGTGTGTGTGTGTGTGTGTGTGTGTGTGTGTGTGTGTGTGTGTGTGTGTGTGTTTACCTGAGTCTGGGTCAGCTTGATGCTGTGGATGTGAGGGAATATGAGCACGTTGTCCCTCCTCTGGACAGACTTTAAAGACCCCCGATGACCCCCTATACCAAACACCTGCAACACACACAGCATTCACATGGTTAAATGAAGACCTCCACACACACAACTTGGAAGCAGTTTGGTTGAATTACCGCC
>NC_136809.1:33809152-33876652 GCF_951216825.1 Electrona antarctica | reverse complement strand
CAAGACTGATGTGCAAAAGTGGCAATTATCGCCGATCTACAAGGTCACACTTTTTTAGTTAGATCTGCAATAATTATTGCTATTTGAGAAGAAAAAAAAAACATTGAAAGTGAAAGTGGTAATGTCCGACTGTGTGTCATACATATTTAATAAATGATCAGTATTAATACGAGCTTATGACTAATAATAACTAACTACACTGGATTTTTTTCCCATATCCTGAAAGGTTATCTTTCTGGATATACAAGGTTTCCACCCGACCGCAACGACATATTAATATGAGGAAGTCACGACTCACAAAATGTGCTTTCTCTGCAATAATGTTGGCAGTCAAGGTTTGTTTGTAGAGACAGACGACAGTCACCAGTGGCTGACAATAAGTTAGAATGTTAGGTTTGTTTGTAGAGACAGACGACAGTCACCAGTGGCTGACAATAAGTTAGAATGTTAGGTTTGTTTGTAGAGACAGACGACAGTCACCAGTGGCTGACAATAAGTTAGAATGTTAGAAGGTTTGTTTGTAGAGACAGACGACAGTCACCAGTGGCTGACAATAAGTTAGAATGTTAGAAGGTTTGTTTGTAGAGACAGACGACAGTCACCAGTGGCTGACAATAAGTTAGAATGTTAGAAGGTTTGTTTGTAGAGACAGACGACAGTCACCAGTGGCTGACAATAAGTTACAATCTAGTTAGATGATGGAATTAACCTGATAACGCGGCACAAAGTCATTTGTATACTGTCAGAGTTAAAAGAGATCCTTGAAAATTAAAAGTTTGAGAACCACCGATCTAGAAGACCAATTTGTCAGAACACCACCCCTGACTCCACCAGATCACTTCACTATCCAATGAGGTTGGGAAAACAAACAAACACCTATGCTCAATAGATTCAGGACTGGACATGGCCCTACCCTTCACAAATGGGGCAGTAGCCCAAGCCCACTGTGTGCTTGTGGAGAGGAGCACATCATTCAAATTACATATATTTATTATTTATATAGCATATTTAAAACAACTCACATTACACCAAAGTGGGGAAAAAAGGAATACAAAACAGTCAGTAATAAAGGCAACCCCTTCTTATCATCATAAAAGTGCAAGTTCAACAAGGGCATCCAAAGGCTAGTGAATAAAAGGCTCAACGATGGGAGCAGACCTAGCCTGGGGTCCACCTATGCATTCTATGGCATAGGCAGATCCGCCGGGAGCGTGTGTGTGTGTGTGTGTGCGTCAATTTAACAAAGATCAGAAATCAGCAGAGAGTGATCGACGTTTGCGCTACTCTATGCCGAATTGAAGTGGACTCGTTCCCAGACTTTTTTTTTTGCCTGTAAATAAAAACGTCTGGGTTTCCGAGGCTAGAGCAGACCTAACAGCGAAGGGAATGCTGTTCCATAGTGTAGGGGCTGCGACAGTCCCTCCTGAGCTTTGTTTTTGTTGGCGGGGCCTCAGGTTATCCTTTCCCCCCAGGGGAAAGGATAAGAGTTTGGTGATGTACTGTAGGAAGAGGCCAGCCCGTTTAAGGCTTTGTAGGCGAAGAGGAGCTCAGTGGCCTTGTGGTTAGAGTGTCCGCCCTGAGACTGGGAGGTCGGGGTTCAATCCCCAGTCGGGTCATACCAAAGACTCTAAAAATGGGACCCAATGTCTCCCTGTTTGACACTCAGCATCAAGGGTTGGATTGGGGGTAAGTCCCTGCGACATACTAGCGTCATGTCCAGGGGGTGTACTTGTACATCAAGCTGCCTCACGCTACAGAAACAGGAGATAGGCTCCTGCCCTATGGGCCTCATGGCTCGGCAAGGCTACTTAGGCGAAGGAGAACTTTGAAGTTTATTCTAAAAACGGACAGGTAGCCACTGGAGAGAGGCCAGGACAGAGGTGACATGGTCTCTCCTCCTGGTGCCAGTCAGGAGTCTGACCGTCTCTCCTCCTGGTGCCAGTCAGGAGTCTGACCGCCACATGGTCTCTCCTCCTGGTGCCAGTCAGGAGTCTGACCGCCACATGGTCTCTCCTCCTGGTGCCAGTCAGGAGTCTGACCGCCACATGGTCTCTCCTCCTGGTGCCAGTCAGGAGTCTGACCCTCCTGGTGCCAGTCAGGAGTCTGACCCTCCTGGCGCCAGTCAGGAGTCTGACCCTCCTGGTGCCAGTCAGGAGTCTGACCCTCCTGGCGCCAGTCAGGAGTCTGACCGTCTCTCCTCCTGGTGCCAGTCAGGAGTCTGACCGCCGCATGGTCTCTCCTCCTGGTGCCAGTCAGGAGTCTGACCGTCTCTCCTCCTGGTGCCAGTCAGGAGTCTGACCGCCACATGGTCTCTCCTCCTGGTGCCAGTCAGGAGTCTGACCGTCTCTCCTCCTGGTGCCAGTCAGGAGTCTGACCGCCGCATGGTCTCTCCTCCTGGTGCCAGTCAGGAGTCTGACCGTCTCTCCTCCTGGTGCCAGTCAGGAGTCTGACCGTCTCTCCTCCTGGTGCCAGTCAGGAGTCTGACCGCCGCATGGTCTCTCTTCCTGGTGCCAGTCAGGAGTCTGACCGCCACATGGTCTCTCCTCCTGGTGCCAGTCAGGAGTCTGACCGCCGCATGGTCTCTCCTCCTGGTGCCAGTCAGGAGTCTGACCGCCGCATTTTGGACCACTTGATGGGATCATTGAAGTGTGTCCTCTCCGAAGACTGAGAGAAGGATTAGTCACCCTCTATACAGCAGTCAACTGCCTGGCTTATCGTACATATTAATAACACTATAGGTCAGAAAAGGTCTGCTACAGAGCTCCCTTGGAAAAGAGGACTTGAATCTCAACCTGAGTTTGCTTGTATAAATAAAATAAATCACACCTGTGTGAACTGAGTGGTGCAAGGTCTTATATAGCCTGATCAGTGACGTCACACACTAACCATAGCAACCATGCTCACCTGTGCACGGACACGTGCACAGGTACACAAACATAGATACAGATACAGACAAAGCTGGTTGTTGGAGTGGTTTGCACCACTCAATAAAAGGCTGCTTTTGGCCACAGAATCAGAACTAGACGTATTGTGTGCATCACATACAGTATCTGGAACAAGCACCCTGAAAACCGCAGGTCTGCTGCAACTCACAGAAAACCTCTTTTATAAATGTTTTTTTGTATCATTCATTGATCATTCACTGTAATTTTAACTTGTTTTTTTTTCTTTTATTGTACTCAAATGTCCTTTTATAATGTTTATTTTGCCCTCTCTTAATGTGTCTTAAAGTTATTTTATTATAAAGCACCTCGACGGGCACCTAACCCATTTAATGTGTCTTAAAGTTATTTTATTATAAAGCACCTCGACGGGCACCTAACCCATTTAATGTGTCTTAAAGCTATTTTATTATAAAGCACCTCGACGGGCACCTAACCCATTTAATGTGTCTTAAAGTTATTTTATTATAAAGCACCTCGACGGGCACCTAACCCATTTAATGTGTCTTAAAGCTATTTTATTATAAAGCACCTCGACGGGCACCTAACCCATTTAATGTGTCTTAAAGTTATTTTATTATAAAGCACCTCGACGGGCACCTAACCCATTTAATGTGTCTTAAAGCTATTTTATTATAAAGCACCTCGACGGGCACCTAACCCATTTAATGTGTCTTAAAGCTATTTTATTATAAAGCACCTCGACGGGCACCTAACCCATTTAATGTGTCTTAAAGTTATTTTATTATAAAGCACCTCGACGGGCACCTAACCCATTTAATGTGTCTTAAAGTTATTTTATTATAAAGCACCTCGACGGGCACCTAACCCATTTAATGTGTCTTAAAGTTATTTTATTATAAAGCACCTCGACGGGCACCTAACCCATTTAATGTGTCTTAAAGTTATTTTATTATAAAGCACCTCGACGGGCACCTAACCCATTTAATGTGTCTTAAAGTTATTTTATTATAAAGCACCTCGACGGGCACCTAACCCATTTAATGTGTCTTAAAGTTATTTTATTATAAAGCACCTCGACGGGCACCTAACCCATTTTGTAAATTGATAATTGGGTTAAACAACTTCAGCCTATTTTATACATTGCCAAATTGCAGATTCACAAGCTCATCACACATTTTCTCCATTTGAAAACATTTGACATTTTTCGTTCTAGCTTCCATAAGTGCCTCTTCTCCGTGCAACGTGGGTAAAAAATTAAATGCTACCTTACGTCATGCGACACATTCGACATTCAGGGTAATTTATAAATGGAACAAAATATGTGGAATTCATGCGGTGATGTTTCTTTATATTTTTTATGGCATCGACTCAGGGCCTGCTGTACAAACACAAACCCAGAGGAGAGAGGAGCTGCTATTTTAGAAGCTTTGGGAGCTCAGAGTCTGAACAGCGGAGCTCGTAACCTCGCTGGCTGTGAGGTCGACCTTCCTCTGTGAGCAGTGTGCTGCTGGGAAGGAACAACTTACTCACTGAATTACAATTGTGCAGAAACTGATGTAAGTCAAATTTGAATATTCTACAGCCCTGGCAAATGTTTTTTGAATACTCCCCAAAAAAAGGAAAGGAGAAAAAATATATATTTTTAAGTTAAAGATGGAGTGCCACAATGTTTGTATTTTTCCAGTTTTTCATGCGTCTATGAGGTGACTTCATTAGACACCCTGGAGAGTCGTTTTTATGTACAATGATGTATTCCCTTTGTATTTAGGGTTTCTTCCTGGAGGCTGAACCCTTGACAGTCAAACGTGCCAATGAAAAAAACAGTAATATAGTGACATCACATTGTCAGCCCCTCCCCTAACCCCTCCCCCTTTATCACACAACTACAGCTGTGGGTGCGGCTTAAGTTCAGATGGATCACCACCCATCACCACCCACCAGGCAAACCAGGCATACTTAATGAACTGGTGGGCGTGCCCACATAAAAACGACATTGTAACAAATACTGTACACTTTTTGGAAAAAAATCTTCCTCCTTATATAACAATACGACCTGATGATCATGTTTTAGGGTGGGAAAAAAATCATGGCTACCATACTACCATCTTTAAGGTAGTATATATTTTATATTAGTCACATGGTCACATAACATTACGTCTTGAGTGCTGTACATGATTTGATGCTTACAGTTCAGTCAGATAACTCACGAATAGATGTAACCAATATGTATTATAGAATGAGTGTGCATATATTTTATCTTGGCCTTCGGCTCTGCTACATTTTCTCCCTGCTCGGCACAATTAAACACCATCATTAAACATTAAGAGCAGGGACATAGATATACAATAGTACAATATCCCATGGGGAACAGAAATAACAGAGCCCAACGGTGGTGCTGGGGTGGCGGTGGGAGCAAACATCACATAACAACCACCAGGAACCATATGAAGAAGGAAGGCAGGAAGAAGCATGCAGTCTAGGTGAGCTTAAAAACCCTGCCCAATTGGTCAGCTGCCACATCAGCGAATGACATGTGGGTCTTGCAAACACTGAATACAGTAATACACCCATATAGAAATGCAGAATATTAACCCCTCGAGTATACAGTGTATGTATGAAGCCGCTCGAGTATATCTGACTGAACTAACTCCGCAAGCTACGTATCATTTTTATAACCAGTTTTGATGAGTACACTTTTGTGGAGATCTTGTACAGCCTCAGTCCTCATTTACTTACATTTAGTTACTTACACACACACACACACAGCAAGCCTCATCGCCTCGGACAAGAAGGCATTCCAAAGTCGTCATACTTTTACTCAAGTAAAAAGTTTGAATACAGGCATTTTTGTCTAAATGATATTGAGGTATTGCTACCAAACAGCAGAGCTCGTAACCTTGCTGGCTGTGGGGGTCGACTTTCCTCTATGCTGACGTCTCACACTGGCTGATGATGGGAAAGAAAGAGAGAGAGAGAGAGAGAGAGAGAGAGTCCGCCTGCTGCCATATTAGGCTGTCTGTCTGTCTACTTCAGAGCTCCATTCGGGACCCACCCGCTGGGGAATGTTTACAATAGCCCCCCTCCCGCCTTAAAGCTAAAATGACACATTGTGGTAGAGGTTTGGGTTGATGAAATCGCTCAAGACAAACAGCAGAATCTGTCAGCACCACTGCCTTAAACACATGTTGTTAGTAGGAATAAGCACAGATGCACCCAGGAGGAAGTGAACTAAGATGCACCCAGGAGGAAGTGAACTAAGAAAGGGGAGAAGCCAACCCGAGTTCCTGTTTCTACACAAAAAAAAGAGGTTTGTGCCCCTTCTGGCTGTGGTGTCGGGATTATGTACTACAAATACCGGAGAGAGATATCTTCTGATATCTCGCCAACATTTGAATGTCAATTTGAAATTGATATTCCAAAAATATAGTCCTCTAGCACATTGATGAATGATGAATGCAAATAAAGTTTATTTCGCAAATCTGTGTGTGCGTGCGTGTGTGCGTGTGCGTGTGCGTGTGTGTGTGTGTGATAGACAGCACTTACTGTGTGCCAAAGTCCAGCATTGGAGGCTGGAAATGCAGAGGTCTTCCATTCTCCCGTGCATATGGAGAGGATCTGCAGAGAGAAAGAGGAACAGTTAAGAGTAGAACGTGTGTGTGTGTGTGTGTGTGTGTGTGTGTGTGTGTGTGTGTGTGTGTGTGTGTGTGTGTGAGAGAGTTCGCGCGCACGCACGCTCGCTCGCTCGCTCACACACACACACACACACACACACACACACACACACACACACACAGCAGCCAAAAACAGCAGCTTACAACGTGCGCAACATAGACACACAACTAAGTATAGATCAGGCATAACTCTGCCCAAACCGCACCAATGATTCACCATGCAACTCCTTGCAACCAAACGGTTGCGAGTAGTTGCATCAAATCATTATCCCCAATGGCAGTTGCAAGGAGTTGCACTGGTGTGACATGTCCTTAAAATAAATGCTGATCTACAAGCGAGCTTGTAGATCAGCATTTTTTTAAAGATCTCGATAGTGAAAGTGAAAAAGGGCGTGGTTTAGTCTGTCAGTGGATTTTATAGATACTATTAGATACTGAACCAGTGAAATGTATGATTTACATGACCTTGCAACTAAATAACTACATGATTGGACCCATTGCATAACAGGTTATGTCCAACCCCCCTCATTTCCTGAAAAGTAACTACCGTATTTTGGACATAACAAGGTTTCCATCCGCCAGCGACGATATACAGGACTGAAGAACAAACATGCACAGAGTAGAACAAATACACCCTGAGGTCCTGCTTCGCTTCAACAAAAACAATCTCATAAAGACAACATGATTACTACTGGACAAGATGCTAGGTGGAAAACTCATTATCATTATTACATTTGACACAATTTCCATCGCTATTTTGAGCATAATGACATATTGACTAAAAAGATTTCCAGTGGGTTTTGCTCCAAGGAACAGCAATGTCCGTGTTAACCTATGTGACTATGTATGTGTGTGACTATGAGTACCAGTAGGGGAAAAAGTGGCAGAAACAGAGAGAGAGAGAGAGATAGTGCTGCACTGTTGCCTGCTAATGAGAGAGAGAGAGAGAGAGAGAGAGAGAGAGAGAGAGAGAGAGAGAGAGAGAGAGAGAGAGAGATAGAGAGAGAGAGAAATAGAGAGGGAGCGGGAGAGAGGGAGAGGGGAGTTGCACCACTCAGTTCACACGGGTGTGATTATTTTTGTTTTAGTAGTGCAACCACTCCATTGAACAGCAATGTGTGTCCCTCCCTATATTCTGTCTGTCTGTCTGTCTGTCTGTCTGTCTGTCCCTGCTATGTCTGTCTGTCTGTTTAGAGTACCAACAGGTGACTAAGTGGCGCTGTTGAGCTTCACACTGTGCACAGGTGCATGATGGGAAGCTGAGTTTTTAGCAGCCATTATGTGATTTCGGGTGTGAGAGGCTAGGGAGGAGGTACAGTACAGTACAGTACAGTACAGTACAGTACAGTACAGTACAGTACAGTACAGTACAGTACAGTAGTACTCAGTTCAGACGGGTCTGATTTTTGTCCTTATTTAAACTGAGCTTTGACATTTCCATTCAAATCTTTATAATTTGTACGGAACACTCCAATGTGTAACAGACAGCATCGTTACAAGGAGATCCTGGCATCCCTCATTCCTGACGTGACATGAAGTAGTCACCTGAATAAACATTGCACTGCATTGTTTTGCAAAATTATCACGTTACCAGGTAATTATGCAAAACAAAAGCTGTCAGAAATGATGAAAATACTTCAGAGATCAAAATGGACGTCTTTGTGCATTCATTTCATACTGTGGTTGGATGGAAGGGGACCTCTGTTCAAACAAGACGTGACACAGAAAACGGGGTCTTTCAGATCCAAATATCTTGGCCGGCGTGTTCTGGCTGCAGCGCATGCGATCTTAGCCGCATTCCGTTTCAGAACATGAGCGACAACAACAAGCCCTCCCGTGAGCTCAAGTTCCACTCAGGAAACAGCTCTGTGCGCTGATGATGATATGACTGATCTCCTTTTCAACAGTGTTCCATATACAGTAGACACTGTGTGGTCAACACAAAGCATCCCACACCCACACTTTCTGATGTGAACAATAAGGCCATCATATGTTTAGCACTCACAATAGCAAATGACACTGTTTGTTTTAGTGGAAGTTTTATCCCTCCAGCTCTCCAACTCTCTGCAGTAAACCAACTGCCTGACTGATTATGATGGTTCTGTGTATACCGTGGCCTTCATGTATTGTCTTGGTGTTATGTTGTTGTGTGCCATGTTGTTCTCAATCTGTGCTATATGGTTGTGTTTTTCTGTTCGAACAGACTGTGAAGATGAATCTAATGTGATCCTGGGCTCTACACACCCTCCGCCAACCTGGGGAGAGCAACAGACTTGAACTCATGCTTCCTTCATGCATGAGTGTCCAAGTTGTTCCTTTACATCTGACAGGGGGGAGTTTCCCTGGTTGGAAGTAGCGCGCGGAAGGAACACGTTATTCCAACCAGTTCCTTTCCCCTCCATCAGGCGCCCCGGCTGGCCAGGGGGAGGCAGTTTAGAGACCAGGATTACTGCATGTTTTTTTGTTAGGGTACCTACCCTAGGTGACACGGGGAGAACATGCAAACTCCACACAGAAAGGCCCTTTCGCCAACCCCGCCTCGGGTATGGGCACTGATGACGTGGAGGAGAGAACACGCCGCCAGCACCCACAGCGTCCCCAGCGGAAATCGAACCCAGGATCTTCTAGCTGTGAGGGACAGCACTACCGACTGTGCCCCCAAAAAGAGACATTTTGATGTCTCTCTGCACCAACACATACAAAAATGTGTTAATGCATTAAGCACTTTAATCCCTATTTCAAAAACTGTGAACTGTGTGTGTGTGTGTGTGTGTGTGTGTGTGTGTGTGTGTGTGTGTGTGTGTGTGTGTGTGTGTGTTAGCTGCAGTGTATAAAGGTCTTTAGGCCGTATTCCGTTTCAAAACACGAGCGACAACAAACCCTCCTCTGAGCTCAAGTTCCGCTCAGCAAAAAGGGCTCTCCGCTGTCATTTTCACAGAGAAGACATACAGCACATGGCTCCTTGACCTACAAGACGTCACACATTGGAGATGTTGTAGCCATACCTATCACCTTACTGAGAACCAACCCAGTCCAAGACACCCAATAATGTCACCACAACATAAGAGGACAGTGTTTTCTACAGAGGGCCCCGTTATCAAATTACTCTCTATTTCACATAAACACAGAGTAACCAATAAGAGAGAATAATGCCAATAATAAGTCTGTGGTCCGTCTAGTATGTACCTATAGCCTCTGGTTACATTAACAACAGAACCCTGACCCTTTGCTGCCTCTTGTATTGGCATCATTTTTTTGGTCATACCTGTACACTGCTTTACATTTGGCACAATGCACTAAAAAGACAATAGGCTGAAGAATAATGTTGTACAACACTGTGAAAGGGAGATGTCGATCACGTGGATTAAAGCACAAATAAAGTCCCACAACCGTTTTTCAGGCTTGTGAAACGTGCGTGAAAGGAGGTCCTCCTAACAATAGTACTAGTACTGTTTCCTAGACAGTTAGCACAATATGTAGTACTGTGTGTAGAATTATGATGTCATGTTTTAGTAATATTGTTCTAAGCTGTCAGGTGAGGAAATCACAGATTGAGGCCTTAAAGCTATTGCTTTTATGGAAGATGCTTCTGTACGTGTATTCTACTGTTTGACCAATTCAAACACTATTTCATCAATTTTATTGCCCATTTGACCACTACTCATTTGATGAAGATACTCTTTCATCTTGAAATAAGTTGATGACCAGGGAACCGTTGGTAATTCCGACGGAGCATTAGTCCAACATGCGGGAACAACAGTCGGACTAGTGCTCGAACATGCGCTGCTCCCGTGCCTGCGGTTATGGTTAGGGTAGGGACGGGTTTGAGGTAGGTTGGCGTCTAATGACTGTCGGACCAATAATAGTGTCGAAACTAAAGCCTCTACCTGATGACCGCAAACAGCTGAACAAAAAGCTAGCAATGTGTCAGAGCGACACATTTTAATCCATGGGGTCATTTTAATCCATGGGGTCATATCACCAGGACAGAAACTTCACACTTGAACTTTAACTTTAACTTTAACTTTTACGGGCGGCTGTGGCTCAGGAGGTAGAGCAGGTCGTCCAATGATCCATGGGTCGGCGGTTCGAATCCCGGCTCCTCCTGTCTACATGTCGAAGTGTCCTTGGGCAAGACACTGAACCCCAAATTGCTCCCGATGTGCTGGTTGGTACCTTGCATGGCTTCCGCTGCAATCGGTGTATGAATGTGTGTGTGAATGGGTGAATGTAATGCACAATCTATGTAAAGCGCCTTGGATAAAGGCACTATATAAATACACCATTTACCATTTAACTAACCATTCCACGATCATGACATTTTAGTTGAGGATTGTCTCTTGACATGGCTAAATAGGGTTGTCTGGTTGATAATAGTTAACACAAATTATTGTTGACGTTGGGCAAAAACCTCTTATCATCATATTACGTCACACGAAAGGATCAAAAGTAGCAGATCGGCAGGCTCGAATTCAACGCGGAGCGAAGTACTGCGTTTTGAGCTTGTAGATCTGTTACTTTTGCTACTTTTAAAAAATCTGAATCTTGAAAAACAACAGTTTAAAATGGTTTCCACCGGACAGATGATATCATTTTAAAACCTGATAGAACCGATCTTGTAAATGGAGAAAAATGAATGAAATTAAGAGTTGTAAAAGATACTTCATAACTTATTTTTGTACAGCTGTATATGGCAATAATAATGCGTGGTTGTCACAAAATCCCAAGACAGACACATCGTATGGGAACCACAAGCACAGATAACACTAATGAGCATCGTGCCTGTCACAGACATGCGCAGAGCAAGTTCAGTCAGGAAACCTCAGTGCAGTTGCTGCCGGCCGTTAATTGGGCCGCCTCAGCATCACGCTCTCATTCATATGATTCACTCAGCCAATCACACACTCACTCCATCTTCATACCAGCTATTTAAACTGGAAGAATAAAATGAGATCCAAGGCACTCTGCTTCAGTCAAGTGAAAAAAGCCTTTATTATAACGGCATGGCAAAGAACATTAAAATACAGACCAACGCGTTTCGGCTATACAAGCCTTCGTCAGGGTCCCATGTTCCATCCATGTTAAACTGGAAGGCTGCTCACCCTCCTCCACCCCAGCTACCACCTGTCGTTTTATAGCAATAGCTGATGAGACACAGAGAGCGCGCCGGCATCAAGGGTAGAACAACGTATAGGTTGCACCAGGCATCAATGGGTTAAGTCAAGTCCACTATAGACTAGTATACAGTTTCTCTAACCACAATGCACTGCATGAAAACAACAGACAACACCAAGCCACCAATCACAGTTGAAACAGGAAATTGGGGGGGGGTGATTTTTTTTTATCATGAGAACCGGTAGACACGATGCACTGTGTGTGTGTGTGTGTGTGTGTGTGTGTGTGTGTGTGTGTGTGTGTGTGTGTGTGTGTGTGTGTGTGTGTGTGTGTGTGTGTGTGTGTGTGTGTGCGTGTGTGTGCGTGTGGCTTGTGTGACAACTGTGTAGCTGAGAACTCACACACGCCACTGCTGTGGTTATGCAACAAACGTGGGACTTTAATACCTGCACTCTCACACGGTGGGCTAAATAAAAGTCCTGCAGCTTTTATAACATCATGTGATGTTCATCATTGCGACATATTTAGATCAGTGACCTGCTAAGCGTATTTCAAACAATCCTCGAGGGCGATTTAGTTATGACACTGTCATTTCTATTTTAAATTACATTATGTTTAAATTCATATTTAACATGAACGATCTGAAAGAGAGATTTACACAGTACTATGATCACCATCACACAGCACACAATGTATATGGTTGCTGTCGGGGAGAATCCTCTTATCTCCTCCATATTTTAACTATTTGAGTTTTTTCGTCAATTAACGCCCTACTTGATCATACTACAGCGTCACACAAAAGCATCAAAAGATCTGCTACTTTTGCTATTTCTTTTATTATTATTTGAATCCTGAAGAGTAACAGTTTTGGACATATGAGGTTTCCACCCGACAGTGATGATATCAAGCCCAGTCATTATTAGATTTCAAACCATTTTTTTTCACTTATTCCATCAAAACTAATGAAATATGATTGCAGTTATACTGATGAATGTCATGTGCTCATACATGAGCTGTCTGTCTGTCCTTCCGTCTCTCTGTCCATCCAGCTTTTCAACACCCTGTCTGTGTCTGTGTCTGTCCTTCCGTCTCTCTGTCCATCCAGCTTTTCAACACCCTGTATGTCTGTCTGTCTGTCTGTCTGTCTGTCTGTCTGTCCTTCCGTCTCTGTCCATCCAGCTTTTCAACACCCTGTCTGTGTCTGTCTGTCTGTCTGTCTGTCCTTCCGTCTCTCTGTCCATCCAGCTTTTCAACATCCTGTCTGTGTCTGTCTGTCTGTCCTTCCGTCTCTCTGTCCATCCAGCTTTTCAACACTCTGTCTGTCTGTCTGTCTGTCTGTCTGTCTGTCTCTGTCCATCCAGCTTTTCGTCCGTCCGTCCGTCCGTCCGTGTGTGTGTGTGTCTGTCTGTCCGTCCAGTTTGAACATGTCAGTTTGACAGCTCTCTGGCTGGTCCAGGGTCAGTGTTTACATTCATCTCAGATGTCTCACAGCAGAAGGTCAGCATTTTACGGACACTCGTTTTATGAATGCCATGTTTAACCCTCAACCCTCAAGCTGCAAATAGCAAAAATAGCAAACAATCTCGTATTAAGTATAAATCAGGCACATACTATAACTCTAACCCCAAACCCCTAAAACCAAACCTCTGAATGCTTAATCCTAAACCCCCTCCCCCCATCCCTACATGAATCTGTTACTAATTGTAAGTGGAAATTTAGTCTAAACCACAAAACAACCACTTCTCTTCTCTCGTGTGTGTGTGTGTGTGTGTGTGTGTGTGTGTGTGTGTGTGTGTGTGTGTGTGTGTGTGTCACACGCACGCACGCACGCATGCACACACACACACACACACACACACATTCATAATTTATTTATGTCCATTCCACATAAGAGATACAATAAAAGGACACAAATATTTACACATGGTGCTGGTGCTAAAAATCCACAGTCAACAAATCTTGGACAACGCCTCAGGGGTACAAGTAACAGCGTCTTCGCCATATTTGGCAGCTACCAACCAATGATATAGAAGAGATTGCACAGACTTTTACAAGGCGTTTAGCTTCTTGTTGTTGGAAGCCTCTTACAGTACCTATGTGCATGTCCTCTAGGCTGCCAAAGATAAACACAAGTAGATTGCACCTATACGGTGTAACCTAGCACTGTCACACACACACACACACACACACATACACAAGGTCTAAACTTGGTTCAGAGGACACTCTTTGCAGATTGTTGCCTATGGCCCTGGCCATTAACACGGGGGTAAAATAGTCTCCGCTTTGATCCCAAGGCGATTAGTGCAGCATTATATCACCTCATGCCACCGCGACCGCAGCCCGACCGCCACACGCTCATAGCATTCTACGCGCCCTGCTAGCTAGCCTAAAGTAAAGTAACACCCGTTTTTTTTTTCTTTTACAGTGTGTGAGTGTTTGTGACGGCGCGTTATAGCATTCTACACTCTACACTGCTATGCTAGCTAGCAGAACGGGATGTACGCCAGCGCGGCAGGGGGTGTAATAAAAACATAAAATAACATAAGCATATGACAGAGAGGTGGTTTTGGGGAGGGGTGTTTAGGGAAGGTTCATGTTGCGGTCACTGCCGCATTGTGGGTGTTTGGGACAAAAAGGAAATGAAGATGTTTGTGGTTAAAAAAAAAACAGGAATGACATTCCGTGATTCATGAGAAGTTGAATGCATCGGATAGAATGTAATGTAATACTTTTATAACATAAAATATGTATTATACCGCTGTGTTTTATTGTTTTATATTCCTTTGGTCAATGGTTAAAGGAATAGGAAATAAATTCAGCACTAGAGCAGGAGATCTAGTGCCTAAAACCTAATTAACCAAAGCTCTGTCCACAAAACCTGTCCTTACAACCTGTCTATCCTGCCCTCTTCTCCTCAGTGGCTGGGACAATTGACCATTAGCATATGCACCACATGACTACGCCCGTTTTTCACTTTCCCAAAAATGTAAAACTGTTTATTAGTGTTTTTATATCTGTGTTTAATATCCCGCAGTCTGGGCTATGGGACTGCTATGGGATGCTTTAATCAAACTGTGCACGGCCGACTGTTACAGGAACACACTGTGTGTGTGTGTGTGTGTGTGTGTGTGTGTGTGTGTGTGTAACTGAGCGGGTCAAAAGCTTCTCTGTGAATACAATAATAATTAATTCATCTGAATGGTGCCAATAGTTGCTACTACTACTTTTACGGATGTTCAGCAATACAAATGCAATGCAAGTACACACTAGTACACAGGGCATCACCCGGTCTGCAAATACTTGAGTGTGCACTGCATATCCACGGACGGGTATGGACTATTAGGAATAATATATAGAAGGGACTTTTATATCTATGGCGCGTGCACGCGCGCGCACGCACACACACACACACACACACACACACACACACACACACACACACACACACACACACACACACACACACACACACACACACACACACACACACACACACACACACACACACACACACACACACACACACACAGAGATAAGGGAGTGCACGTATGGTCCTGTATAGCAGTAAAAGTATGGCAGGCTCAGTCTTGCATTATTGACATTCCCCAACAGTGGTTTTAAGGTAACAGCCACTTCATCTGCTGATGAAAGAAATCCACATGAGAGAACACTATGCTCAAAGACAAGAACACTATACAAGTCTACTCTGCACAAAGAGAAGGACGCACTACTAGTACTGTACAAAGACATGGCGAAAATCAACATGAATTGAACTCTGAACGAAGAACAAATACTACACATACCGTTTGAACAATAGTAGAGCGAGCCAGACCAATATATCAGCCATTATTTGCATTGTATTTTTTACGACATTGTTACTACACTACTACACTACTGTAGATTCTTCAACAGGATATACTAGTCTGTGTTGTGATCTCTAAATGGACCCTCGGTCTGGCTCTGACAGGCTGGTAGTGTGTGCAGGCTGGGTGGTGTTGAAGTACCTCTGTTGGTACGGAGACGGGCCCGTGAGAACAAACAATGAGACACTGAGGCAGTATCACACTATCGGTTGTACATGGCATGATTCATAACAGTCTGCACAACGTAGGGCTGCAGCTGTAGAAAATTAGCTTAATTAGCTTAGCTGTTATTCTACCGATTATTACTTTTTCAATTCATCCAATAAACTACTGCTCCCACTGACAGAGAGAGAGAGAGAGAGAGAGAGAGAGAGACCAGGTGTATATACTGTAGAGTGATGACAGTCCAGGCAAGTGGCTGATAACCCACATATGAGACCTCATAGCTCTGAGATCTTCCAGCTCAACCAACCAGCACCACACGCACGCACACATGCACGCACGCACGCACCCAGCCACGCACGCACGCAGCCACGCACGCACGCACGCACGCACGCGGGAAATGAGGACGTTTTAATCTCACTATTATTCACCAGTTAAGATGTGTTAGCCCAGTGAGATCATGTTTATATAATAACCATTCATATCATAGGTTTCAGTACATTATAGAGTATGAGCATGCATACAGTGAGTGACAAATCAAGTGGCAAAGTGAGTTTAATGTTGTTTAATGCAATCAGATCTGTTTGGATGTACAGTACAGTATGGGCTGTCAAGGCCAGAAAGTAGTTTCACTCAGTAGGTGTTCTTTGACAGAAAAAGACCGTATAGAACGTAGAAGTAAAACTCCTTAAACTGAGACTTAAGAAAATATTTTCTTTATTTTATCATGCTCATAAAGTGCTCTGTGCTCAAAGTGCAATTAAAAAGCAAACGTTTCTGTCCTAGGACCTTCGTCAGTGCTAGTGCTCCATATAGCACTGACGAAGGTCCTAGGACCGAAACGTTTGCTATACGGTGAGCGAGTCTTTTTCTGTCAAAGTTTCCCTTATGTTTTTGAGACCACCGCTACCGTAGTCAAGTCTGGAAAGAAAAAAAGGACAAAGAAAGGTGCAACAGTTTTCTCAGTGACCCAGTAGGTGTTCCCACATAACTTCCGATGATGTGACGCGCATACCCTCTATTGACAAGTTATAGATAGGGTTGGGATATGGTCTGCTTCCTTAATGAACCAAGTTATAGATAGGGTGGGGATAGGGTCTGCTTCCTTAATGAACCAGTTATAGATAGGGTTGGGATAGGGTCTGCTTCCTTAATGAACCAGTTATAGATAGGGTTGGGATAGGGTCTGCTTCCTTAATGAACCAAGTTATAGATAGGGTTGGGATAGGGTCTGCTTCCTTAATGAACCAAGTTATAGATAGGGTTGGGATAGGGTCTGCTTCCTTAATTAACCAGTTATAGATAGGGTTGGGATAGGGTCTGCTTCCTTAATGAACCAGTTATAGATAGGGTTGGGATAGGGTCTGCTTCCTTAATGAACCAAGTTATAGATAGGGTTGGGATATGGTCTGCTTCCTTAATGAACCAAGTTATAGATAGGGTTGGGATAGGGTCTGCTTCCTTAATGAACCAAGTTATAGATAGGGTTGGGATAGGGTCTGCTTCCTTAATGAACCAAGTTATAGATAGGGTTGGGATAGGGTCTGCTTCCTTAATGAACAAGTTATAGATAGGGTTGGGATAGGGTCTGCTTCCTTAATGAACCAAGTTATAGATAGGGTTGGGATAGGGTCTGCTTCCTTAATGAACCAGTTATAGATAGGGTTGGGATAGGGTCTGCTTCCTTAATGAACAAGTTATAGATAGGGTTGGGATAGGGTCTGCTTCCTTAATGAACCAGTTATAGATAGGGTTGGGATAGGGTCTGCTTCCTTAATGAACCAGTTATAGATAGGGTTGGGATAGGGTCTGCTTCCTTAATGAACCAGTTATAGATAGGGTTGGGATAGGGTCTGCTTCCTTAATGAACCAGTTATAGATAGGGTTGGGATAGGGTCTGCTTCCTTAATGAACAAGTTATAGATAGGGTTGGGATAGGGTCTGCTTCCTTAATGAAGTTATAGATAGGGTGGGGATAGGGTCTGCTTCCTTAATGAACCAAGTTATAGATAGGGTGGGGATAGGGTCTGCTTCCTTAATGAACCAAATGGACCCGTAGCTGTGGGTCAATTTGCACACTCTCTAGAGCAGTGGTTCCCAAAGTGGGGTCCGGGGACCCCTAGGGGTCCTTGAGAGTTCCAGGCGGTCCCCGGCTAAATGATAATTAGGAACCAAATGGACCCTTATGGGTCTGTAACTCAGAGAGTGTACAAATGGAACCATTTGGTTCCATTTGCACACTCTCAGATTTTACAATATAAATTGGGGGTCCCAGAGATAGAAATGCCATTAAATGGGGGACCGTAGCCTAATTCAGGTCAAACCTGGGGCCCTAGAAATGAAAATGGTTGAAAATCACTGCTAGTGCCGTAAAGATCTTCTCTTATGGGGGTCCCTGGCATATAATTTCAAATGGGGGTCCGCAGGCTAATGAGTGTCATTTTGGGGGTCCTTGACATGAAAAGGTTTAGGAACCACTGCTCTAGAGTTATGGTGGTGGTCCTTGAAATGAAGAAGTTTGAGAACCACTGGTATTGTAATTGTATAGCAGACGTGAAGTCCACATACTGTACCAGCTCTGACCGTGTGGGAAAACCTGTTCAGGAAACGGTTCCAAGCGTGATGGAACCAATTCCGGTTCTGCAATGTTGGATCAGGTTCCTCTGGTTCCTTATCCTTAATAATTATGTATTAAATCTAATCTAACAAAAACAGTATTCTCTTTATGAGACGTCCCTGACTCCCTGGCACAAGATCTGTTCAGACCGCCCTGATCCAGAAAGGTTTGAGAACAACTGGATAATAATATAATAATAATATAATAAGACAGAGACAGGAGTCCTGTTTCTGGACAAACAAACTGGAGATACAGTATTATTATTACTGCTGATGTTCTGGACAAAAAGTCTGATGGAGGACTCAGTTTGTTGGGAAAGAAGAGAGAGAGAGAGAAAGAGAGAGAGAAAGAGAGAGAGAGAGAAAGAGAGAGAGAGAAAGAGAGAGAGAGAGAGATTGAGAGACAGACAGACAGACAGACAGACAGACAGACAGACAGACAGACAGACAGACAGACAGACAGACAGACAGACAGACAGACAGACAGACAGACAGACCCTGAGAATGTACAAATGTGTAAATTCTCAGAGTTAAAATAAGTCTGAATTTTTTACTAGAGAAGGAGAGAGCGATAGGGGGGGGGGTGGTATATGGGACCTCCCTATGCTTCCCTCAAGGAGTTCTAAAATTAGCCTGGAATTTAGTACTGCAGCTCTCTCTCTCTCTCTCTGACACACACACACACCCACTCTCTCTGTTACCACCCCCACCAGCTCTGTAAAATAAACAAGGTAGCTAGCATACAGGCACGCACACACACACACACACAGAGAGAGAGAGAGCTGTCCAGATTATACGCTGAACCTGCACCCTGAAAGTGAGCGTTCAATCACTTCAGCTGGCTGAAAGTCAGTTCTTTGTTAAATTAGATACAGTAGACAAAGACAATGCAACTAAATGACAGAAATACAGACGGACAGATAGGGATACAGACTGGTAGGCTAGACAGAGAGACAAGCCAGACTGTCCACTACATACTGTAGAAAAAAGACTATGCTGAGGTTCTTATAAAAATACATATCTTCCCAATCTCTTGAAAAGTGATCATTGAATGAAAACAGGAATGCAGCCAGGAGGAACGCATAGAAGTGACACATTCACAATGAAATGATCTGCCGTGTAACACACACACACACACACACACACACACACACACACACACACACACACACACACACACACACACACACACACACACACACACACACACACACACACACACACACACACACACACACACACACACACACACACACACACACACACACACACACACACACACACGACCCCTGTGCTGTGTAGACTAACCCTGACCCCTGTGCTGTGTAGACTAACCATGACCCCTGTGCTGTGTAGACTAACCATGACCCCTGTGCTGTGTAGACTACACCATGACCCCTGTGCTGTGTAAACTAACCATGACCCCTGTGCTGTGTAGACTAACCATGACCCCTGTGCTGTGTAGACTAACCATGACCCCTGTGCTGTGTAGACTAACCATGACCCCTGTGCTGTGTAGACTAACCATGACCCCTGTGGTGTGTAGACTAACCATGACCCCTGTGATGTGTAGACTACACCATGACCCCTGTGCTGTGTAGACTAACCATGACCCCTGTGCTGTGTAGACTAACCATGACCCCTGTGCTGTGTGTAGACTAACCATGACCCCTGTGCTGTGTAGACTACACCATGACCCCTGTGCTGTGTGTAGACTAACCCTGACTCCTGTGCTGTGTGTAGACTAACCATGACCCCTGTGGTGTGTAGACTAACCATGACCCCTGTGCTGTGTAGACTAACCCTGACTCCTGTGCTGTGTGTAGACTAACCATGACCCCTGTGCTGTGTGTAGACTGACCTCTAACCTTACCTAACCCCATGAGCATGTTGTACGCCCATGTTACATGTAGACCAGTTTCTTCTCAAAGTGGGGTCCAGGGACTCCCAGGGGTCCTTGGGGAGCTTCCAGCATATCAATTTGGGGGTCCTTGACATGAAGAGGTTTGACAACTACTGACTAACTGCATCAGCGTGTGCAACACTGTAACATAGACTCCACGAGCGTGTACAACAGTGGTTCCCAAACTTTTCAGGTTGAGACCCGAACTAGTGAAATTAGCAGATCTACAAGCACACAATGCGTTGCAAGCATGTAGATTTCACGATTTTTATTTATGGGATTTCTTTGATTTGTTTGTATCTTTCAATTTCTAAAATTGCTTTAGTCATTTTCCAAGAGAAAAAAAAACAAGAATTGATGACAGTCATAATTACCAGCTGCGTTTATTATATCTGCAGAATAGTGGGTGAAATAACTTGTGCTAGGGTTGTTGTTGCAACTTGCTGGCTGCAATGCAATGCTATCCCATTGGCGGAGAGGTCGGCTAGAGGCAAAAAGTGTCTGGTTGCCTAGTGACGAGGCAGCCAATCAGAAAGATAGGTGACTACGGCAGCCAATGAAATTATAAGTTGCCACTAGGTGACTACTGCAGCCAATGAAATGATAAGTTGCCACTACCAAACTGACAGAAAGTAGACCAGCCTGCTTCGCTGGTAAAAATCTTTTGAAATACATAGGATGTTATACATTAAAAAATAAAAATACATGAATGGGATTTCTACTCGAGTCGTATCCCATAAAATTGGTCGCACAAATGGGTCCCGACCCACTGTTTGGTAAGCAGTGGTACAACAGTGTAACATGTAGACTATGGCCCTCATTTATCAATTGAGTGTAAAATCTGCCCCAAATTCGAGTGTAGGTTTCGTAGTACACCCACGTCGGGTCGGCATTTACAAAGTGATCGCAGACAGCTGATCCTTCCTAATTTCATTCCTAGCAGTAATAAATGTGACGGCTGAAATCAAACTGACACGCCCTGTGAAATCAAGCCTCGCCCTCGTTTTTGCGACATGAACAACTGCAATACGACCTGGAAACCATGGATACAGGAAAAACGTACTGCCCGCCTCACCCCCCTCTCTCACACACACACACACACACACACACACACACACACACACACACACACACACACACACACACACACACACACACACACACACACACACACACACACACACACACACACACACACACACACACACACACACACACACACACACACACACACACACACACACACACACACACGCAACTTGCAAGCCCAACTAACTGGTGTGTTGTATCTTAAATAAATAAAGAACGAACACCTGCATGAATTAAATAAAGCTGTAGGCCTCCTACCCTGTCTGTTTCCCTCTCACCTCGCTTGCCTTTCTGTCATGTCCACGCACGCACGCACGCACCTCAAGGCTACATGACACATCGCATCGCCATGAATGGAATACGTTTGTAGGCCTATAATAATTTTACCCATTCGTGCGCAGTGCACGGCGAAGGCGATCAGTGAGACTGCGCACTGCTGTGATAAGTCCTGTGGGTGAGTGATGCCTGCATGAGAGATAGGCTACCATGTCGTCAAGGCAGTCATAATCAACGTTTATGGAGTGATTTGATCATTGATGAACGAATCATAAACATATGGATGAAGGTTTGCATGTGTGCTGGTATGTGCTGGGCTGGCGACGCACGCCGCGGCCCCGTCCTCCCGACCCCCGAAAATGATCTCGCTTTTATCTGAACTGTCAAAGCGCTTATTTAAATGGTGAATGATTAAGCCCCTTACGCCTATAGCCTGCTACAATTGCAAATAGGCAAGCTGTAGGATTGTCATTGTCACTTGGAAATAAAGGCGTGCAGTCCATGTGCCTTTTCACAGTGATTCTATAGGCATCTGATGTCACGCTCATGCCGCATGCGATGCGCTCCCAAATCATCTCACAAGTGCGCTCGCATAACAAGGCCAGTAAAGCACTGTTTGATTAAGCACAAACTAATACATTGTAAACATGTTATATTGTTTTTAATTGCGCGATTTTAATTACTTGTAAAGTTGGAAATCTCTCTTTTTCTTTTGTATATACATACAGTTTTATATTAACATTTTAGGAGTGAAAACATATGTTTAGATGCCTGTGACAGCGTGTCAGCAGTTCAGACAATGCTGCTCCGCTGTTCTACGACAGAAAAACAGGTGAGGACAAAGCGTACGACAGCTCCCGACCAGACGTGATTTTTGTCCTGGCTCAAGTTCAAATTCATGCTTTGGCGCAAATCGTAAATGCCGAAAATTGGTAATTTCGGCGTACACCCATATTTTGGCGTACGCACGGTTGATAAATGAGGGCCTATAACTCCATGAGCGTGTACAACAGTGTAACATGTAGACTATAACTCCATGAGCGTGTACAACAGTTTTAGAACATGGGTTGGTTCTGAATGAAACCAGGTGAAAGAGACAAAAACGAAAACCAGCTCACCTTTCCTCCAATAGAAGACCATCTTTCCTTCGCTCCTCCTCCACCTAAACGAGACAACGGATACAGTTTAGACATAATTTATATCATATATATTGATATGTACTTTTATGAAGCACTTTTCAAAACAACTGTCACAAAGCGGAAGTGCTTACAAAAGGAACACCAGAACAAATACTGTACATTCAAGAAACACCAGATATAATACAATCAAGTAGAGAAAATAAGTAATACAATGTACAGTACAGTATATTACAACAGGAATTGCAACAGGTTGTAGTTGTGGATATACTAATGCTAATACGATGCGTGGGTGACGACTTGTCAACACCAACTTGGGACTCCTCCACCACGCCCTCCTGTCTAGCATCAGGTCTGGAGCTCTGCAGTATATTTTAGCTCTGCTGTCGCACCACAGTGGCCCCTTTTCCACCAAAAGAACTGTTCTAGAACTGGTTACGCTCTAGATCTTTGAAACCTTGGTACTTTCAGGGAACCAGCCGCGAACCGGCTTGCGTTTCCAGCAGTTTAAAGCACCATTGTAATTAGGGGTAGGAGTCCCCAGTTGCCCCATGTTCGATTCCAGGCCTGGCCAGCAATGTGTCGAATATGACCGATCAAAGTGTCAATTGCACGGGGGAAACTCAATCGTCAATGGCAGTTACAGTTTCACTTTTCTTTTTTATGAAGATTTTTCGCTGGTTTTTGCCATTGTTTATATAGCATCTGCAGCTTCCAACCTGTAGTTTTTGTTCCAGTTCCGAACCAACTTTTAAGCCCAAACCACACCAAAGGGCCGGGTCGGGACAAAACGTTTTTTAAGGTTTACCACACCATTGTAACTCATTGCAACTCAATGAGTTGCATTGGTGTGGTTGACATTAAAAAACGCTTTGTCCGAACCCGACCCTTTGGTCTGGTTTGGGCTTTAGTGTTCTGATTCTGAACGAATACATTTTCAGTGGAAACTTTCAAAATTAGAAAAAAATAACCCAGGTGGAAAAGGGGTCCTTCACTCCTTTCCCCTCCTAGCTGTGCCTTGTGCTGGTTCCCACAGTGTCAGTTTGCTCACTACCGGTGTCTGACACACTGCCCAAGTGCCCAGCCTGCGACCTGGGGAGGCCTCCGTAGAGGTCCACGTTTCCGACGTGGTCCTGCCATGATGTGACACCCGAGTGTCATCCGTTGCATATACTATTTTCACTATTCATTGTACAACAAAGTATTTGGGGCTTAAAGGAGTAGTTCAACCAACGGTTTTCTATCAATTACACACTACATGAGGCCTTGAATTCCACAAGATTTGTTTTGTTTTGTCATATTCCTGAGCTGAGATGAATTCAAGGCTTCATGGGGTGTGTAATTGAAAAGAATACTGTATATTCCCACAAGACTAAAAATTAATTACAATTAATCAATTAATGATATAAATAATAAATACTGTACTCTGTACCTGTGATGTGACAACAAAGGTGAAGTTGAATGTAGCATCAATGCATCATGTAACATGTTTTTACAGTTCATTGAATTGTGAAGAAAGACAGTAGATAGTATAGCTAGTAGAGAGTATTGTGCTGCATCAGTGTTTTATTAGCTTGATTGTAACGCTATAGTTATCATTCATTCAGGGCATAGTACCAACACAGTCACTCAGAACAAGTAAAACAGCTGAGCTTGTTACATACTGTGTTGTACTTTGTGGCTTTTCAGTATCACAGTAATTAGTCTGATTTCAGGTCTTCATAATGACTCCATAATGGGGTGTTAAGAAGCTTATGCTAAGACGACTCTGGCTTGTTGAAAGCTTAGCTTAAACCCCACACTTATCCACGACACAAATATGTCCTCTTGCAAGCTAATATTTCTCCAGTCAGTCAGTGGTCATTACAGGCGGCTAGAGTTAAGCTGATAACATGGAATTAACGCTGAACTTCTTCCTCTGGTCAGTGGCTGTATAGCTACTGAAGGACCTGTTGGAGCCCTTTTCCTCTGGTCAGTGGCTGTATAGCTACTGAAGGACCTGTTGGAGCCCTTTTCCTCTGGTCAGTGGCTGTATAGCTACTGAAGGACCTGTTGGAGCCCTTTCTGTATTCCGTCATATGCACGGCTGTTAGTACATGATGGAAGCAACCGACTACAAACCAAACACCTGAACATTATAATGTACTGTATAGGATACAGGGGTAGGCAGCCTTGGGCACGGGTGCAAACATTGGCACATGGGAGGGTGATCACTTCCTGCACATAATTATACATCCATCCAAACTGATAACTCTGACTGGGCAGTGAATCTGGGAGATAAGATTGATCTGAAAACATGGCACTTCATGTCAAAAAGGTTTCCGACCCCCGGGATACACCTTACTGCACTATTCTATATCTAACCCTAACCCCTGGGATACACCTTACTGCACTATTCTATATCTAACCCTAACCCCTGGGATACACCTTACCGCACTATTCTATATCTAACCCTAACCCCTGGGATACACCTTACCGCACTATTCTATATCTAACCCTAACCCCCCATTTTACCCATCCTTGCTACAAGTAAGTTAATAGTTGCAGCTTGTTCCCAATTCTCATCTTCAATTAAATAAATATCGTTGCTGTTGGTCTGTTATCAACATGTTTTTACTTTGTGTGTTTTAGTTAACACCCTACTTCATACTACAGCGTCACACAAAGGCATCAAAAGTAGCAGATCTGCAAGCTGAAAACGTGTCCCATTGGGACGGAAGTGGTTAAAGGAGCGGACTGTGTGATGGACGTCATTGAGGACCTACTGTAATGCATCAAAACACATAAAAGAACTGGATTAAAACTGAACCACAACCAAGCAAACGGCCCATTCATTGAATGTGTGTGCGTGCGTGCGTGCGTGCGTGCGTGCGTGCGTGCGTGCGTGCGTGCGTGCGTGCGTGCGTGCGTGCGTGCGTGCGTGCGTGCGTGCGTGCATGTGAGAGTGTGGTTCATTGCAGTAGATAGTTAGATTTGATTCTATTCAGAACATCCTGTCATCCAGCCACTTACGGTACTGTACAATACATGAAATGACAATGTTTGACAACCGCTGGTCCAGAGGACTCCACAGTAAGTACAGCGGCTCACTCCCACAGATGTGTGTGTACAGTACAGTACAGTACAGTACAGTACAGTACAGTACAGTACAGTAGGACACGTGGACTATACATGGACGGCACACACAGATAAACATGTTGAGAGATAAACAGGAAGATGTTCCAAGTCTGTCTGTCTGTCAGTCTAAACCAAGAGCCTTCAAACAACCCATGGTTGCATTTTGAAACACAACTAATGACCACACACACACACACACACACACACACACACACACACACACACACACACACACACACACACACACACACACACACACACACACACACACACACACACACACACACACACACACACACACACACACACACACACACACACACACACACACACACACACAGTATGCCTGGCATTGAACAGATTAACGCATGACACTGGCCACAATGACTAGAAGGCACCAACTGTACCATTATGTCTGTTTTGCTGTGCACATTTTCATAAGCCCTATAGCTGTCAAACTTGGTAGTCAACAGCAGTTGGTTCTCAAACTTAACCCATTTAGGCCTGAGGCCGATTCTAAAAATGCGTCTAAATACTGTACATACTGTACAGAACCCCAAAGGGGTTCCCGCCCAGAATGGGTTAATAAAATAGCCGATCTACAAGCAAACTCCAACCAATGCTGGGTGCACCTACTTTGAGCATGTCATCATAGGCCAACATTTTTCAGCATTTCCAGAAATAGCAGTTTGACACACAACAACACAATGTGAGCTTATCAATATAATGGTGTAAGTATTTTACACCATTGTACGGTTAAGTATAATACAGTATATGGGTCAGCAAGTAGGCTAATAATAATAAAAAGAATAATAAAAGTTGTTTGTATAGCACCTTTCATGACAAATGCAGCCCAACGTGCTTTACATAAATAAAAAAAATCACACACGTGTGAAGTGAGTGGTGCAACTCTGTGTGGGGGTCCCTGGGGGGTCCCCGGAAATTCCAGACCCACAGGACCACGGCCAGGGGGGCAGGCCGATTCCGGCGAGCCGCCCCACGTCCGAAACGGTTAAGAAATGACGTTACCGTGTGCTGTCACTGTACTGTACTGGCACACCCAAAATCATCATATATACAGTTAATATGTTCCTGTGCGTTTGTGTATGTGTGTGTTAGGTTGCGCACAGGTGGTGAAAAACAACATGCTGTTTTCGTGCTCATACCCACCCAGGCACCCAGCCAGCCACCCACCCAGCCACACACAAGACACACATAGCTCACCACTCAAAAAGTGATCAACAAAAGAAAAACAACACAATATTAAACTAGATTAAAAACAATAATATCAAAAACATGATCAAGAACAAATTAAAAGGAGGCAAGATCAAAACTCTACAAGTATATAGCAAAACATCACTACATCAAGGATTACAGACCCTAGACCAGGGGTTCTCAACCTTTTTGGCTGGGGACCCCGGAAATGCTTTGGCCATGTCTCGCGAACGCTGCTTCGCCATGTTTTTTTATTGATTTTGGCACCTCGAGGAGGCCAGCACTAGATGACCTAAGGAGACGGGTTGGACAAAATTTGGGCAGGCAATCAGAAAGGTAGGAGGTCAAAATAATGGATTTAAAATCAATCCTAAAAGTAACCGGGAGCCAGTGTAAAGATGCTAAAACTGGAGTGTTATGTTCTCCAATCTTGGTTTTTGATAAAACTGGCTGCCGCAGTAAAGTAGGGCTTAAGAGGCTGAGATATGAGAGAGCTCTTTGAGAGCTTACTCCAGGATCCCATCATGATAGGCATCTCTGGTGAGGAGATTTGGGGGCTGGAGGTTGCATGTGAACTAACGCATGTGTCACGGAATGTATATGGTACACTTGCATTGAGGAAATTAATTCCAAACATTAATTTCCAATGTTTCCTGCCGACATACTGTATACAGGTTATATATACAGACACATGTTACATAGTATAGACTGTATATTTCTCCATTAAACACTGTGGTCTCACCCACACTTAGTGGGGATAGATTACACTTTGAATATATTTACACCTGTTAATAAAAATACCATTAGTGTACTGTACTTTGACTATGTTTATATTTATATTTATATAATATTAAATATCATTTGCATCTTATATTAACCACAAATCAGGAGACCACAAGGGGAACACAAGTGTAAATGTTCTTCTCCTGTACATATAGTGTTTTGTATTTGTTAATGACATGCATTATTGTGTATCATTTTGTTATGCTATGTTGATGAATTGAATATATACAAGGGCCACAATGGAAACAAGTCCGCAGGACTTTTCGTGTTATCCTTTTAGCCGTGTCTGACTGAACCAGCAGCCATATTCTGGGGGGACCTTAGCCAAAGAAAGACATTTGGTTTTGACAGAAATATGCTTATTTCTGTCAACACCAAATGTCTGTTTTTACCAAGGGACACATCATTTAGTTTTCCAAATAAGGGACGATTCCTTACTTTATACATGCTTATACATGCTGACATGACAGATGTCTTTCTATATTGGAAAACAAATCTATCTATCGGGTGGAAACCTCATTATGTCAGTATATCCAAAACTGTTACTTTTCAGGATTCAAATTCAAAAGTAGCAGATTGACCAGCTAGAAACCAATCGCTTAGCATTGCGTTTCGAGCTTGTAGATCTGCTACTTTTTTTACGAGAAAAGAAAAACGCAAAAAGTTTCTGCCCGACAGCAACGAAATGCAGAAAGATGTTGAAAGTTCCCATGTGTTCAATTATTTAGCTTTAGCGTGATGGCACATGCACACACTGTCTTTCCATATATGAAGTGTGTTTATATTTTAACACTGCTATGTTATTCTAAAGTACAGGTTCATTTAAGGGTTGGTTACAATGGATGTCTCTCTGCTCTGCGTTTGTGGATGGAAAATACATAATCAATGTTCTATCCCTGTTCCATCTCTACGCCAGTGGTGGAAGAAGACGTTCTTCCATTCTTTTAAGTAAAAGTAGTAATACCACAATGTAGAAATAAATCTGTTACGATTAAAAGTCCTGTATTTTTTTGCTCTAGCAGGCAACAGTGCAACACTATCTCTCTCTCTGTTTCTAGCACAACAGCACCACTTTTGCCCCTACTGGTAACCTAAACATAGGGACATACATAGGGACAGACAGACATATGGACATTGCTGTTCCTTGGAGTGGCTGCACCACTCAAAAATCTGGAGTATATACTTGGTGTTTAACGTATGTTTTGTAATAATAATCAAAATCAGGAGCGGATGGTAATTTAAATTCATGTTGTAGTCACTGATTTGTAGTCATCAGCCAGGAAACCACAAGCCGGAATCAGAAGTACCCAAAATAATTCCTGCGATCATAATTTTAGGGCCTACCTAAAAAAAACCTTGATGCTGCATAGTTTTGCTATTTTTAAAAATACAAATGTGAGTTTACTTTCCAGAGACTATTTAGCATATACCTTTGTTATCCCATGGGGAAATTCTATTATGTTCGTTGGGAATTATTTCGGTTGTCGTTTCCTGCCTAATGACTACAAATCAGTGACGCAACATGAAGTAAATTACCACTGGCTCCAGACCGGTTCACACAGCGATTTAGTAACACAGACCAGTATTTCAGACCAGGATTTCCTCCGAGGTGGAAAGCCTGGTGAAGCGAGGTTACAAAGTAACTAGTAACATTTTCAAATAATTGTAGTGGAGGGAAGAGTACAATAATTGATTTGCCTCTGAGATGTAGTGGGTATAAATATTGAAAAACCAACCAACAGCCTCTGCATAGTCTCTGTATGTTTGTCCTGCATGAACCAAAGCTATTACACACATGAAGTTATAAAAACATTGCAGTATTTCTCTGTGAATTCCATGCATAGCCGATTAGTTTGGATGTATTTTTAGCAGAGCTGTGGCCAGTGAGAGGTGGACTGCTGTCATTTTACAGTCCATGCTCAGGCAGGAATACTGTATTCCCACAATAAAACGTGGAGGACTTCATAAAAAGCCAAACATCCTATCAAACTGCTTCATTGACGGTGGAGGTGAACCATGCCTAAACTTTGAATCCACTGAACCACCATATCACACCATTTTGCTCATACACTCATGGGCATGACTTTTATATTAAAGCTTTTTAACCCACTAAGACCTTAGGCTGATTTTACAAAGGCAAAAAAGTGTTCAAATATAGTAGATATGTAAGCTCACAGAGCAGCATGACGGTGTGAGCTTATTCATGTGCTATTTTTGAATAGCCAAAGCAAAAACCTAAATGACACAGATGCTTTCCCGGTTTTAATGGGTTAAAGGAAGTCTTGGATTGTGTTAATTTACACTTTTTTGAACCAACGATGACCTAGCAACTAGGTATAATAGTTAGTATAACGAGTTTAAATGACTAGTAAACATTCCTACTTCCAAACCTTTGTATCACCAGCCTTTGAGGGCCACCTCAAAAACCCTTTTTTTCCACCTGCCAGTGCATTTTCTACTGTCCGAATTCTATATGTGTGCATTTCGTCAGGTGTATTTTGGGGTCTGTTAAATCTTTTTGGGAGAGGAGCTCTGCTCATCAATGTCACTGTCCTGTGCAGATGGAAGGGTGAGAGCGACACACCCACAAACAGTGCTCTGCTCTCTGGACATGAAGTCCAAAGCACTCTGCTGTAGAATCACAATCATTTTAACCACATTGGCTATTTAAAAACAGCAGATCTATAGTACTTGTACATCTGCTGTTTTTGAAAACATTAGAAGAATATTGGAAATGTAATTCTCTTCTGGGTGTGTGTCCCCTGCACAACAAACTTTTCAGAGGGGGGTCCACGGCCAAATACAATAAATACTGTAAATAAAATAAATAACAAAAACGTTTGATAAGAACTGCGGTGAACGACATGGCCCTTTACCGTAGCCCTCCTCTTTGTCTGGTTTTGATTAAAAATAAATTAAAAAAAGAGAAGTTTACAAAGTGCTTCACTGGCACATTTCTGTCGCATACAAAAGGTACAGAACATTCTCAGTGTCCCAGTTGGTAATTGTTTTTAGATGGACCAGCTTAGCAGTGGTTATTACAGTGGGATCCGGGGACCTCTAGGGGTCCTTGGGAGGTTTCCAAGGGGGTCCCCAGCATTAATAGTTATACAGCATAACAAACATTTTAACCACTTAACCATTTGTTTAATACCTTGCCTATTCAATAGCAAGCTCACAGGCAGGCAGCATGTCACTTTGTGCTGCGATTTTGAGCTTGCACATCTGCTATTTTTGAACAATGTTATGTGTGTATAATAAGTATATATATATATATATATATATATATATATATATATATACACTTTTTTTTTTAACACAAATGTTCTCTTCTGGGCATCCCTGGCACAAACCCTTTTTAGATGGGGGGTTCACGGCCAAAGATATATGAATTGGGGGTGATAGTTTGAGAACTACTGCCTTGCCTTATATCGTATTGTACTTCATCACCTTGAATGAGCTGCCTGAGTGCTTTCTCTCCACTCCGCAGCAGAAAGGCCTGGCTGGCTGGCAGGCAGGGAGATCATTACATAATAATGGAAAACCAACATCCCAGCTTCACACCGTGTCCTTGAGCAAGACGGCAGACGGCAATGCCTGATGTACACACAAGTTGAGCACAGTCACAGTGTCACGCCCTGGAAATAAAGCTCTCACAACCCTGTCGCAGTGCGACGTGCTGCTGTGAGCTTGTAGATCTGCTTTTTATTAGCGACCTAGGCCCGTTTTTATTAGCGACCTAGTCATGATTGACTGCCCCCTAAGCCAATGGGAGTTAATTAGAGTTCAAAGTTATTTTGAGATTGGGGTCGGCGGCCAAATAAATATAATTTTGGGGGCCCTTCACATGAAAATGTTTGAGACACTCTGATATAGCAACATCGGTTTTTGAGACAACTGTAGAATTGGTCTCAAGTCTAAATAGGTTAACAGATGATGATAACTAGAGATGAATGTGGATCCCCTGGCCAGGAGCCAGGACTAAAGAAGAGAAGCTACCAGTCACTGCACTCCAGTACAACCAGTAGCAAGGGCTTGTGACTACGCTGTGTCACCTGCAGCTTCTGTAACCCAGATGTCATATTTACAACGCCCCCTCATCTCAATATGACACCACACAATGTCAACAAATCTAATCTATCCTGTCACTCACTCTGCAAGAAATGTGTGTGATGTACTGTACGCGCAAGCTGTTGTGCATGCATGTACCGTATGTGTGCATGATGCACGTATGTGCGTGCATGTTTGTGTTCGTGCATGCGTGCAATCCATGCACGAGTGTGTGCGCATGTGTCCGTGCGTGCATGAGTGTGTGCACCTGTGCTATGTATTTCTATTTGCTGAGTGGTGGTAATCAACTCACACCTGATGCATTTCTTATTTTCTGTGTGTTTTTTCTTTGTTTGTTTTGTTTACACCTCCCGCCCATCACATGGTTTTCTTCCGTTCATCATAGCCGTCCAGCAACTCTGCCATTTGTTGACCTTTGCTCTGAATATACGTGTGCGCACGTACATACAGTAGTAATTACACATGCACGCACAGAGCGCAGAACGTCATAATATAAGTCCTAGACCTAGAGGTTAGACAGGTTTGAAGACGCTGTATAATGTATGGTAAACATTATGTAACATAATTATGTAAAACCTACTCAACAGCAAATAATAGGGCCTAATAGGTAGTTTAAACCTGTTTTGGGGGTTTTTTATGCCGTGGCTCTGCGTGCATGCGTGCGTGCGGTGCTCACTGCCGGTAGGCCAACTTAGTACCTCCACTGGTTTTTCCACTTTATGTTTTTTTCCACTTAAGTTTTATACTTTCTAAAATATTCAACTTTAATTTTATATTAGATGTGAGTAGGGCTCGGATCGGACTGAAAACGTGCCCCATCTGGAGTCATGCGTCATAGGCAACCGATGTCATAGGCTGGTCAAATGAAGTATGATATCCACATTGGGGAGCCAAACTGGTCCCAGAACCACTGGCTAACTTCTTAGTTGGATGCACTGGTGTGCCTAACTTTTTCCATTTTAGGTGCATATGATGTATTAGCCTTGCATAGCGATAAAAAAAGATTCCCTGCAATTTCCCGCCCCATATTAGCATACTGGGCCCTGGTTGGTTATAGGCTTAGCCTGGTTCCAGACTAATCTGGTTGGCTCAACACCACTTCGGCCGTGAAGTCCTCCCACAATTGAGAGGGGCCATACTTAATCTGCCTGGGGCAATATGCATTTCAAAGGCAGATGAAAGCTGACTACGCAAGGGTAATAATGTACTGTATAGGTGGGGTGCACCTACACACACACATACACTTACAAAGACAGAACGGCTACAGTAAATGTAAGGTGCACCGGTGCAACCAATGAACATGTTTGATTGCACTAATGGACACATTTCCATGGGTGCACTGTCTGGAGCCTTGTAACAACCTAAACCACTTATTTTATAGTTTATACTTTGTCTACTTGAAAATAACCAATCTCACAAGCGCAACATGCTTATATTGACTGTTTTCCAGAGTATAAAATAGGGATTAAGTGTGAGCAAAAAGTTACAACATTTTGAAAATTGTTTGAAACGTATATACTCCCCATATATGCCCACCACATGCCCAAAATGTGGACACCAGGATGAAAGTGTTAATCACGGTGGGTTCACGTGTTTTGCAGAAGCCTGCCTGCCTGCCTGCCTGCCTGCCACACCCCTCCAGGAGGGACGGTACTCTACAGTCAGCTGGTGACTTCATGACAAGTTTATCAGCAAACTCTCAGCGACCGCAGCGTGACCGAGCGGAGCGCCGTGACATTACATAAGTGTCACCAGGAAAGAGTTTACAGTGCAGACAAACCCACACGACGACAGTCAAAGTGTGAAGGCCTCTGTCACTCGCAAACCAAACCAATACTTCTGTAGGGAAGAAAACAAACTAAATGCCCCCAACTTCATGTGCAATGTGACGTGACATCATTGCTGTTGTGTTGGGCAGATTTGTATTTCTATTATTATTTGCGTAACAAGAAAATGCCAGGTTGAAAGTAGTTAAAGGGGCATTCCACTAATTTTCAACATTTTACTATGTCATTAATATACCTTAGAGCTGTTTGTGTTTTCATACTTACAGTTCTAGGAAACACAGAATGGGGGGACTTTTTTATTATTTCCACACAACAGCTAGTCTAAGGTATATTAATGACATAGTAAAATGTTGAAAATTAGTGGAATGCCCCTTTAAGACTGTCTATGGGTTTTATAGATATTGAACCAATGAAAAGTATTAACACCTTAGAAGCCCGGAACTATTTAATCCATTTCATCCAGGGTGCCAATCATTTGTAGCGCACGGACCACTTTTACCGGCGCACCGGAAGCTGGTGTGCATGTCTGTGTAGCAGCTAACAATAGCCACACCACTCTAGAGTCGATCGACAACAACGGGAGGTAATAATAAATCTATCGCGACTAGCGACTGGACCGCTGAGCGCCGTCTAACACAGGATCTTTTTTCAGAATTAGACGGGATGATTTAGATCGGGAGTTATGATCGTTTTAAGATTTTCGTTTTCGTCAGCTAAACAGGCAGGGGAGATTTTCGATGACGTGTCACTTTTTGACACGTCATCGGATCGGGCAAAAGGGGCTCCAAGGCTCTAGAGCGATGCGAACGGTTTTGTTTTCATTAATCTCCGTCCTGTTTATCAATCTCCGGCTTGGGCACTTGACCGTGACCTTGAACTTGGACGGAGAACTCCGGCTTGGACATCCACAAGCGCTTGTGAATTGTGAATTTGTGGCTAAATAATAACTACATTGGATCCATTGGAACAGATTATTCTCCCCATTTCGTGAACAGCGACGATATGCAATTTGACTTCCATATTGTTTCTGTGGGGCAGAAACCTCTTATCTCCATATTTTATTTTTTTGTGAAATAACGCCCTACTTGATTATACCACAGCATCACTCAAAAGCTTCAAAAGTAGCAGATCCACAAGCTCAAAACGTGGCGCAAAGTTAAGCATTTCGAGATTGTAGATCTGCAACTTTTGCTATTTTTGCATTTGAATCCTGAAAGGTAACATTTTTGGACATATGAGGTTTTCCACCCGCAGGGACGATAATGCTTTCAAACAACTCAGAGCCAGCACGCCATGTGCAGAAGGACAAAACATCCTGCTCCACAGCCTTCTTTTCAAACCGGTGGCAACTTGGGGATAGGATTATAGTATAACTTAAACTATATACAATAGACCAATGTACTATAGCTCTAACTAATCCTTCACAATAAAACCATTATAACCAGCCGTCTGCCATATTTTAAACAAAATGCAAGGAGCACATGGAGGCAATTCAAAGTCACTCCCTGCCTGGTGTATCCCTCCCTCTCCCCCTCCCTCCTGTGTGTGCAGTGAAGGAGCCATGTGCGCTGCACAATAGGCTGCAATGTGGAGCCAAAAATCCTGAACAATGGAGGGTTGAAGCATGGAGCCAGCCAGCAAGCCAGCCAGACAGCATGCTGCTGCTGCCTAGCTGGCCTTCTCTAGATCAGCCCTTCTCAAACATTTTCACGTCAAGGACCCCCTCAAATTCGATATGCGTTTGGCCGCGGACCACCATTTGCCAGGGACTCCCCCATCAGAGACGATTTGTCAACATTTGTCGAAAAGAACCAATCTACATACAAGTGGAGCTTGTTGTGGATAGGCTATTTTCGAATAGCTGAAAAATAAAATGGGGCTTAAGTAATTAAACAGTTTCTATTTTTTGCTGGGGACCCCCTGGAAATCACCCGTGCACGAATCCCATTTTGAAAACCAGTGCTCCAGCTCACTATGTTATATTATTCGGGATATTCAGGAATAACTAATAACTAATTCTACAAATGCTCACAGCTCACAGCAATGAGAGCTGTGAGCTTGTAGATTTACAGTATATTATTTTAGAAAAAACAATGACAAATCTCTTATGGGGATACGATTTTTGGCATAAAATCTTTTCAAGTGGGAATAATGGATCCACGGACCAAATACAGTAGGCCTGCTACATGTCAATTTTGGAGGTCTTTGACATATTTCAGAACCAATGCTCTAGCTCATGCAGTGTTGAGGAGGTTGTACTGTACTGTGTACACACACTATTGAGTATAGTTCATATTTTACATCACGACAATGTTTAGAGGAATTATTATAAGTCTTACCTGTATTGAGACTAAGGTGTCTGTGTCCTCCGGCTGCCATACCTCCACCACGCCGCTGGATATGTGACTCAAGGCTTCAGGTTTTTGGAGAGGTGGAGGAGGGAGAGAACAAGAAGGAACATGACATGAGTGAGACGGAGGTGGTGGTGTGTTGAGAAATTTAAGAACATTTTGAGCAACGCATTTTGTCAACACACTGGCTCGCTGAAGCAATATAAGGTCACACCAGTTATTATGCATGTGTGAGATTGTGATTCAGATACAGTGGTGGAATACTGTACATTTAACTCAAGTACTGTACTTAAGTATAATTCTGGTGTACTTTTCTACTTTACTCGAGTTATTTCCATTCCTTTATACTTCCTATATCTACTCCACTACATCTCAGAGGAAAATAATGTTACTTTCTATACTCCACTGTAATTATTTGACAGGTTTAGTTACTATAGTTATTTTGTCACTTCAGTATACAGTAGCCTACATTAGCCACTTAAGGCTTAATTGACACATCTTGAAAAAGACAACTGATGCTCAATAGATTTTGTACTTTCACCCAAGTCAACATCTTGATTAAAGGACTTTACTTCTACATTGACACGATTATTTCTACATGGTATTGCTACATTTAATTAAAGTAAAACGAATATATATTACACATTATGTGAGTTTATGATTCATTATGAGAAGGCATGGTGGTGAGCAGGACAACTTTAAGACCACGCCAGCAAGGCTAGCTAACTATAATTACTGTGTAATTAACATAATCCTCTCCTCATCTGACTACTGGGAGACCTTGTTTTTATCACATTTCATCAGGTTTATTATGAGCTCAAGTGAGTTTGACTCTTTGCTGTCTGAACCCAACACTATAGCTAAACAGCTACAGCTAGCTGACAGCCTGTTTGTATCTCTCCCAGCATGGACTGATAAAAACACACATAGCCTACAAATAAAAGTAACTACAATTAATGCAGTGTTTCAATACAGAACAGCACATAAGGGCTGTTAAGTAGCATATTTATACTGTTTTGTTCTTGTTGTCCAGCTAAAGCTAACAATTCCAGCTCTTTTGTTCCCATGTCTTTCCTGCCACAAACTGTACACGCATGTATATGACATGTATTATATAATGATAATAAAACAACTCTCGGGTTTCTCTTCCTGAAGCTGTTATTTAATCGAAAGAATAATTTAAAAGTCCTCCGCGCGAGCGTCATGCATCCATACATGCCTGCCGCTCGCGACACGAAATACATAAATTACGTCCTTTTCAACCAATTTTAGCAAAGTAAAAATTTACATATTTTCCCAACAAGAAATGGCGTAAATTCCAGAAACAATTCAGCTTAAACAAGAGTGCCGCCCCCCCCAAAGAATATATCTACAGCTTAGATCGTTTTGGGGGTGTGGGGGACAATAAGCGACACAGACCGTGGTACTAATGAAGTATAGACCCCTATAGGTACACGCGCACAGACGCGCACGCACGCACACACAGTTGTACCCATCAGAAAAAACAACCAATTATCTTGTGTGAATGTCGAGTTTCATAATAATAATAATAATGATAATAATAATAATAATAATAATAATAATAATAATAATAATAATAATAATAATAATCTTATAGGCTGCCGCTTACTGAATACTGATGGCTTACTGATGAGGACATTATGGTCCTTAAAAGTATAGCAATTTCCTAGAATCCAAGCCACGCGCACGCGCGCACACACACACACACACACACACACACACACACACACACAGAGGCAGCAGCAGCAGCATATATACCTTGCAGCTGAGCCGTGCCGTGCTGGACCTGGCAGGGCAGCAGCAGCTGTAACAGCCCCAGTAGGACGTTGATCCAGGTCTTCCTGTGGCAGTGGAGGCCTGTCCCCAGGCTGCCGCTCTGCTGCTGATGGTGATGGTGGTGGAAGTCCCCCCCGACCGCCATGCTGCTGCTTCTAGCTGCCCCGTGTTGCCAATTGTTCCTTATCCTCCAGATCGGAGCCCTTTCTTTCTGCTTGTCTGACTGTTGTCTGTCTGCAGCAGCCTGCCTCAGCTGCCTGGCTTCTCTGGCTTCTCTCGCTCTCTCTCTCTCTCTCTGGATGTTGTGTGTGTGTCTACGCCAGACGCCTCCCTCCCCTAAAATTCACTTCTTCTTTTCGTTCAACGGAGGACCTCAAACCGACTTGACGAATGCATGGAGCCACCTACTGGTTATTTATTTTGATAAAAAAAAAAAAAGATCATAGGGAAACATGATAACATCCTTTCCTTAATTTATATCTTTCTGAGATATCCTGGAAAAGAGTGAAAGAGCAGTGGTTTTCAAACTTTTTTCATGTCAAGGACATCCCAAATTATGTTAAAATGTATGTTAAAAAGGATTGTGATGCTTTTGCTGGAGAACCCCTGTGGGTCCATATGGGACCCAAAGCTGTACAAGATAAAATATTGTATGCACACTGATGATCCCAACTCCTGGAATGCCCTACAACACATTTTAAAGTTAGTTTCAATGCCACCACTTGCACAGTTCAAATCTACAGTGATGCTCATATCAGTTTGTAATTGTTTCATTTCATTTCAATTATATTTTTGTATTTAGCTTTTTATTGGTTATTGTTTTAATGTGTCTCTCTGTCTGTTTGTTTCAGGGTTTGCTGCTGCTGTTGTTTCATATTGTTCACTCGTTGTCACTATAAATTAGGGAAACCTCAGTGCCTTTCGAGCATAAATAAAAACTGGATGAATAATAATCAAGATTCAACGTAATTGTCACATCACTGATTTGCAATATGAGCTTGTATGCTATTTGTGAAAAAATGAAAAATCTTTTTTAAAGCAATTTTTTGTAACTCAAATCTCTGCTTGTGGGGGTCCCTGGGACAAATTATTTTGAGATAGGGGGTCCGTGGCCAAATACAAGTCATTTTTGGCAATTCCATGACATGAAAACTGTTTAGGATTTAGAAGACATTTTGTAGAATCGGCCTCAAGTCTTTAATGGGCTAGTGAGAATCACAGTATTCTATCTAGACTGACAGGGACGGTCTCATATCATTTTCGAGCTCAAACCCTGTAGATTTTCTTCAGGTAGGCCGCAGGAAAAACACTCACAGATACTGTAAAAAACATTTAGCTTTTACTGTAAGCTCAGACCTTCACAAGGGACTGTGTTTCACACATCTTGACAGAGACTGTAATTCAATGAGCTGATCCTTTTCTATGGAAGTTAAACTTCCTATAAGCTGCATCAGGCATCTACTTGGGTTCTGGATCGTAGCAGCAGTGGGATCAACCCATGTACTAAATACATGTTTTGGATCGTAGCAGCAGTGGGATCAACCCATGTACTAAATACATGTTCTGGATCGTAGCAGCAGTGGGATCAACCCATGTACTAAATACATGTTCTGGATCGTAGCAGCAGTGGGATCAACCCATGTACTAAATACATGTTCTGGATCGTAGCAGCAGTGGGATCAACCCATGTACTAAATACATGTTCTGGATCGTAGCAGCAGTGGGATCAACCCATGTACTAAATACATGTTCTGGATCGTAGCAGCAGTGGGATCAACCCATGTACTAAATACATGTTCTGGATCGTAGCAGCAGTGGGATCAACCCATGTACTAAATACATGTTCTGGATCGTAGCAGCAGTGGGATCAACCCATGTACTAAATACATGTTCTGGATCGTAGCAGCAGTGGGATCAACCCATGTACTAAATAGTAAATACATGTTCTGGATCGTAGCAGCAGTGGGATCAACCCATGTACTAAATACATGTGGGGTTGGTTGGAAGCAACAGCACTACGGCAGAAGTGAGAAATGTTGGAACCCTGCCAAGACAGGCTGGGCAGGTACACACAGGAACATTAACACACTGACTCACATCGCCTTTCTGCACGAGGGTGTGTCACCTACACTCCAACAAGTAGGGTGTGTGCGCGCGCTCGTGTGAGAGAGTGAGAGAGAGAGAGAGAGTGTGTGTGTGTGTGTGTGTGTGAGAGAGAGAGAGAGAGAGATATAGTTGTCATCAACTTTTTAACTATAGCAATTATTTTGATAACGTTGGGTCTTTCAAGATGAACACATAATTCACTTTACAGCAAATGGCATGGACTAATACCTAATGACTTCTACAAGTCTTGACTATGACTGGACTATTAACCACTATTAACCCCCTATAATATAGGATTATAGGGTTTAATCATAGGGACTCCAGTCCATGGGGACCCCTATGTCATATAGTTGACTGGGGTCCCCCACCTTTCTTCCTTCCATTCAAATCTTGTCTTCAAAATATTAAAAAATTAAATGTCAGATGATGTCATGTCTTTGTATATTTAAGTTATTTTCATCATATCCGCCTTGTGCAACTTTTGTTTTCCGAAGCCTAAAAGGCAAACAGAATTGCATTTCTATTTTCCAATGACACAAAAAACACAATTACATCGTTAATCACAATTATCTGTATGAGAATTGTTTCAGCATGAAAAACCTGGTCTTCTCTTCTGTGCCCCAACATGCATGTACCTAACCTACCTTGAGCCTATAGCCTATAGGCTCAACCCTTGCATTCATTTGCATGTGTGTGTGTGTGTGTGTGTGTGTGTGTGTGTAGCCTACTTGTATTTCTATACTTTTGAGTACCAATGTCCCCACAAGTATATTAGAATTGTCCTGGTCTTCACAAGAGAAATTTAAAATTAGTTTAAGATTCTGGTAGGGTTAGGATTAAGCATGTATAGGTTAGGGTTGTATTTGAAATGGGTTGTCTTTATGCCTGATTTATACTTAGTTGCGTGTCAATGTGTCATACAGTACATCGGAAAATATTGACCCCAATACATTTGCACTTTTACTAAAGTAAAAAGAATACAGGACTTTTACTTGTAGCAGAGTATTTCCACATTATGGTATTGCTATTTTTACTTGAGTAATAAATCAGAGTGGTTCTTCCAGCACTGACAGATGGTAAGTCATAGTAAATCAGCACAGAGCACAGTTGACATTTGAACCTGAAGAAATGTGACTGCAGTGGTGCTCAACCAGTGGTCCACGGACCACTAATGGTCCATGGTAGTCATAGACGATCCATGGGGGAAAAAGTATAATATATATATATATATATATATATATATATATATAGAGAGAGAGAGAGAGAGAGAGAGAGAGAGAGAGAGAGAGAGAGAGAGAGAAAGAGATAGATAGATATAGATACCTTCACTAAAAACGCCGGGACAACGTCCACACCTCCGAAACGCTCCACACGTCCGAAACTCTTCTCCCAGTCACAATGAAAATGCATTTTCATTGTTTAGAATGCATTAATTGTATAGAACCAGATCCACAGGCAAATCAGTTTGCCTGTGGACCACTTTGAGGCTAATTATTCCGAAAACCCCAGAACACAGATCTACTGAATGTTCAAAGTTCAGTTTTTTTGGGTGCCATTGAGGTCAGAAAACCTAAGAATAAATAAATAAATACATTTACGAAATTTTAAACACCAGACCTTTAAGAATAATTTTGAACTAGAGTTGTAGTGGGGGGGTCTTGAAATAATGACTGTTAAGGGCTTGTTGTGTGTGGTGGGGAGGTGGGGTGGTCCTTGGAATTATGGTAGTGGTCCAGAGCAGATATAGTCCGGCAGCCGACAGGCTTCTTTTGTTTAAAGTGGGAAATTTGGTAGTCATTTGTATTGGCCTAAAATATTGTCTATATGAATCCACTTGCTGACCAATTTGTTTTATAGGGGTTTCTTGTGACGCTCCCATTAACATCCTGTATATGGCAAAAATCACACCTGTGTGAAGTGAGGGGCGCTAATATATTAAAGTCTAACTCATGTTGATTAGGTGATGTAATGGTGATGTAAAACAATCAGTGCCAACACAAACATTAAATGCCATTAACACAGCCGACGCGAATCGCGTATCAATACGTTATCAATTAATCAAACGTCGGGTGCGAATCACGTATCAATACGTTTCAATCACTTTTTTATAGCATACTTTCATTCATCTTTTTACCCACCCGGACAATGAAGAACCATCGCCCTATCATTGCTGCTTAGTCCCGCTCACGTGATCAGAAAAAAAATAAATAAAAAAAAATAAAACCCTCCCCTCCTGAAAACAGGAGGGCGGGCCGCTTTACGTGTAGAAGCCACTAAGCCAGTGTAAAATAGACGCGCCCATGCGCGCCCATGGAATGATCCAGTCGGTGTGTGAAAAGAATCAAATTTCACCTAACCTCGCCTCACCAGGCTTTCCTCCAGCTATTGGCTTTCACACAACACTATACTACTCGATTCCCCCCTCCCCTCCTGTTTCTCCTGCAGGAGGAGGGCCTTGCGAGATGGGGGCTCTGTCCTGGCTGGCTCTGTCTCTCGGAAAAAAACATGATGAACGGATCGCTGCCTAAACACATATGCACCGGATCCGATCGACATTGCATTGCGTCTGCAACACACATGGACAGATGCATGTTTCCTTCTTCATACTGTAGCGACCAAACGATCCCCGAGCCTACAATACTACGAACTAACCACAGTATCGAGGGGCCGCCACGACAAGACAGTGTGCCGTTGGTGGATCACGTATCGCCATGCAGAACCGTCATAATCGGAGATCGCTCGGACGTGTGATTGTAACGCTTTTTTATTCATTATAATTGTAGTGATAAGACCGCAATGAACGCATCGGGGACGTAATCGACCCGGGTGTAATGTATAACGAACTTTTCCGCGTCCTAAACCGTGGTGTTGTGATCCGTTGTCGTTGACATCACAGCCGGGTGAATCTTTTTTTTCCCTCCATTGCCTCCAACCTGCATGCCCAGGCATGTTCTCTTGTTAGTAAATATACTTCACTAGCTTGAAAAACAAAATCAGCTGATGATGACAACGCGTCTCACCGTTATACTATAGTTCTGAACCGAACGGTGGAATGGGACTTTTTATAGCCGTACGGATCAAGACTTTTGCTGCCCAATGTGCCCATGAACCCCCCCCCCCCCCAATGTTTTGCGATCAAGACAATGAGGCAATCATCATCATCATCTAAGAAAGCAGAGTTATGAAGGTTTATAGTCAGACATTGACAGGCAGATATAACAATAAACACAATAAATATGCTATACATCCTATACACCGAATGAAAGCCCTGAATGTGTACTTTTACGAGGAAAAGAGTAAACATTGATCCCATGTACAGTTTGTCATAAATTGGTTACATTGCACATTGCGCCCACCAGATATAACTGCAGAGAAGACATGGACCCGAACTCAATATTCACAAAATAAGGCCTATAGCGACATATAAATACTATATACCGTATGAAACAGAAGACTCTCTGCTTTCATAAGAAAAAAACTTCTACTGTAGTAATAATAAAAATCACACCCATGTGAAGTGAGTGGTGCAACTCTGTCCCATATTCTGTTCTCTGCTTATTCAATACAGCTCGCTATATACGGACTGAGGCAGAAAGTCATGTAAACCTTTTATTTACAGTTTGGTCTGTAAACTTCTACTGTAATAATAAAAATCACACCCCTGTGAAGTGAGCGTTGCAACTGTTCTGTACTTATTCACTACAGCTCGCTATATACGGACTGAGACAGAAAGTCATGTAAACCTTTTATTTACAGTTTGGTCTGTAAACTTCTACTGTAATAATAAAAATCACACCCCTGTGAAGTGAGCGGTGCAACTGTTCTCTACAGTTGCGCGCAACTGTAGAGAACCCGTACTTCACAGGGGTGTGATTTTTATTATTACAGTAGAAGTTTACAGACCAAACTGTAAATAAAAGGTTTACATGACTTTCTGCCTCAGTCCGTATATAGCGAGCTGTATTGAATAAGCAGAGAACAGAATATGGGACAGAGTTGCACCACTCACTTCACATGGGTGTGATTTTTATTATTACTACAGTAGAAGTTTTTTTCTTATGAAAGCAGAGAGTCTTCTGTTTCATACGGTATATAGTATTTATATGTCGCTATAGGCCTTATTTTGTGAATATTGAGGAGTTCACGTCCATGTCTTCTCTGAAGTTATCTGGTGGGCACAAGCTGCATTCAATAACCAATTACTGTCTAACTGTACATGGGATCAATGTTTACTCTTTTCCTCGTAAAAGTACACATTCAGGGCTTTCATTCGGTGTATAGGATGTATAGGATATTTATTGGGTTCAATTTTATATCTGCCTGTCAATGTCTCTGACTTTAAACCATCCATAACTCTGCTCGCTGTTCAAGATAACCACTTCCAGGCAAATGCAGGTGTTGCAAAAAGGTCAATATCTCCAGAATGGAACATGGTCAAATCAAAATGTATTTTTTAAATTGAAGTGGACAAGTTCAGCTTTCTTTTGATGTATGCGTGTGATTCTCGCTATAAGAGAACATTTTGCTGTGGGCCCCCGAACAAGGCCTTTGTGCAATGTTAAACGGTAGCAACATCCAAATAGGCCTGTTGAGATCTTGTAGCAATCAAAGTGTTTTAACAATAAAGAGACAATATGACGTATAATGAGTTACAAAATGACGTAAGTTTTCCCGTCATTGTAAATGGTAAATGGTGCATTTATATAGCGCCTTTATCCAAGGTGCTTTACATAGATTGTGCATTACATTCACCCATTCACACACACATTCATACACCGATTGCGGCGGAAGCCATGTAAGGTACCAACCAGCACATCGGGAGCAATTTGGGGTTCAGTGTCTTGCCCAAGGACACTTCGACATGTAGACAGGAGGAGCCAGGATTCGAACCGCCGACCCATGGATCATTGGACGACCTACTCTACCTCTTGAGCCACAGTCAATGGCGTTTATTAAACAAACATTGAACTAAAGGCAAACTTTACACCTGTATATAGGAGGGGCTAGCGCCCCTCAAAACTGTAAAATAAATGTGAAACTTTCCTTATGTTTTAAGTAGCATGTGACAGTTTTGCACAAAAACACTCCTTGGGCTAAAAACGGCCATAGCCACTTGCCCAAAATGTGCTGACCTCATCACATTTGTGCTGACCTCATCACATTTGTGATGATGGCTATGACCGTTTTTAGCCCAAGGAGTATTATTTGTGCAAAACTAATGCTTGGAATGGATTCAGAATCATGAAAACCCCCTAGTTTGACATGCTACTTAAAGCATAAGGAAAGTTTGACATTTTTGACATTTATGCCTTATACAGGATGTTAATGGGAGGGTCACAAGAAACCCCTATAAAAAAAATTGCTCAATACTGACAGCCGGTCAGCAAGTGGATTCATGAATGTATGTATTATATAGACAATATTTTAGGCCAATAAAAAAAGACTACCAAATTCCCCACCTGTCCACCTCGGCTGCCGGACTAAGACAAAAACGTTACTGTATTCCCTCAGTAAGCTCATTGACTGGACAAAAATACATCACATCATCACAACCTATCGTATTGTCTACTTCAGTTTTCTGGATCAGGCCCACTTGAAAATCGTGGCCCACCCATTTGACTGCCTAATGATGAAGTAACTGGTAGGCAGGTTTCTAAAGTCTCCACAGTCCTTCTCCGAGTATAAAATCGTACCATGAGTATTCGTGAGGAGTGAGGACCAATATGAAGATACTGTAGGTTGAAAATGACTGAAGTTATCCTTTAATGTCATATCATTAAAATCATGTTTCTTCCAATTATTGGAGGGGTTGACTTTGGAATCACTGTTCTGGTTTGAACTAAAAATATCCAGAAGGCTTGACAGCCAGAAACAGTCATTGTGAACGTGTCGTGGCAACAATACAACAATAGACCTTGTGGTTTGTGTGGGATTTTTTTGTTGTTGTTCATCTTCATTGTGAATGTGATGCACATTGCACATAGTGCGCAACTGCGCACACACATGCATGCACGCGCGCACACACACACACACACACACACACACACACACACACACACACACACACACACACACACACACACTCTTAGTGCGAACCCTTCTGCAGCATTCCACCGGCAGCAGCAGAAAAATGCAAAGGTATTGGCTTACATGTTTTGCCTGGCCTGCGTTGGCTCAACTCTGGCAGTTTGAATATACATATCTATTGTTGCTGTCGGGCAGAAACCTTGTATCTCTGTTTTAAGGTTTTTCATAAATCAATGCCATACTTCGTCACTGTACAGTGACACACAAAAGTTGCAGAAATCTACAAGCTCACAATGTGTCACGTTGTGAGCTTGCAGATCAGCTATATTTGCTCATTTTGAAAAACAGAAAACAAAAGAAGAAAAACAGAGGTGAAAGTCTGTTTGTTTTTTCTTAGTTTGTGTTCAGGTTATTCTTTTCCTGAAAAGGTATAGTTTTGGACATACAAGGTTTCCACACAACAGTGACTATAATAATATATTAACACAATTTCTGGCAGAAACATCTTATCTCCACATTCTAACTATTTGTGTTCTTTTGTAAATTAACGCCCTAAGCCTACTTGATCATACAAAAAAGCCGAAAATAGAAGATCTACAAGCTCAAAACACAACACGAAGCGACGCGTTTCGAGCTTGTAGTTCTGCTACTTTTGAATTAGAATCCTGAAAAGTACGTTTTGTACATGTGAGGTTTCCACCCGCCAGAGACGATATAATGACAATGTTTTAACAAAGACAAGTAAAATCGGATCTATTGTTGTAACTAGAGAGAACGCTGCATAATATCACACCCCATGCAAGCTCAGAGAAAACTCCATGTTCAAAATTATATAGAAGGTAAGTTTATTCACAACAAAAATAAATAAAAAAAACTGAGCAAAACAAGGCTCTTTCCCAAATGCCGTGAAACCACACCGTATAAAGGGGACATGCATGGACTGTTTACAGCTCTCTAAACATAGGCCTACACTAAACATATCCACCGTAGGGCCTGGACAATATTTAACTGGCACTTCTATTTGTGGCTTCTATTCAATTTCTAAGCCCTGTCTCCTCTGCTCTTCGCTCCATTGTCAAGCCTAAGGGTCCGCGTCCACACAAAGCCTTGTATGAGCGGAGCAGTGATTGAGATATCATTGCTGTCGGGCAGAAACCTCTTATAGGCCATATTCTTTTTTTTGTAAATGAATGCCATACTTGATCATACTACAGTGTCACACAAAAGTAGCTGATCTGCAAGCTCGAAATGTGGCACAAAGTGACGTGTTTTGAGCTTGTAGATCTGCTGCTTTTGCTACTTTTAAATTTGAATCCTGTCCACCCGACAGATATGATGATGTCCTGAGTGTTTATTGACGCCTGCAAACGTTCAAACCCATCAGTCATCGCACCAATCGAATGTCCTCTACGTTATTAGTAGATTTGCGTTAATAGTAAATATGGACTTGAAGGAAGAAGGCATTGTCGTTTTGATGTCAATACATCATCAGGGGGATTTACATCGAAAACGTTGCCACATACTTTATGCCTGCACCCTGCGCCTTCTTCCTTCATAACTACTGGTCCCTCTGCTTCCATTTGGTTCCATTTGTACACTCTCAGTGTTAGGATTTTTTTAAATATAATGAAATTGGTGTCCAATAGAGAAAACATTTTTTTATATCAAACTGGGGGTCCTTGAAATGAAAACGTTTGAGAACAGCCTCAGTAAACAGACACTTCACAACATGGTTGCGGAAAACGATTCAGCGTCAGGTCATAAATGACCGGCTTGTAAGACACAATCAGCAGGACCAAATGGCCTGCGCTGTTCTCTCCAGAAGTTAAACTATTGTCTGCTTGAAGTGCCCTGGGCTATGCGGCAAAAAACAAGGAGCATCTTCACAATACAAATGCACGGCAGAAAGGCACTGGCAGCTGAAAAGTGATTTCGTGGATTTGGTGTGTCGAGTGCCGATAATATCCAACCGACAGGCTCACAAAGCGTTGCAATCCGTGGTACGTTGTGAGCTTGTAGCTCTGCTATTCTCGGCACGAGACGCCGTCATGTGACGAAGACTGAATCAAGCTTTAACCACTTAAACCCCTGTAGTCTTACGAGAACTGGACTTGAGTTACAACCATACTGCTGTTTAGTTTCAGGGGTGGATGGTGAGGATAGATGTAGTTACACTTGGTGCACTTCTGGTTCTAGTTGCACTTTATATTTAAATGTAATAATCTGTATCTGTTGTTGTTGTTTGTATGTCTTACTGTTTACTGTATTGTGTTTTTTAGAGCTTGAATTATCTGCTGTAAAATGAATTGCCCAGCTTGGAACATATAAATAAACGATCTACAAGCTCACAATGCATCGCAACACATTTGTGAGCTTGTAGATCTGCTATTTGCCGTTTGCTGATAAAGAGGAGGGCCCATCAGACCAGGTGGAACAGCAGTAGCAGATGCAGACATGAACAATCACACCAGAATAACCATCTGTTATACCCATCCGTGTTCAACCACACATGATCACTGGTGGCTTCATTTGTGTGTGTGCGCGCACGCACGCGTGTGTGTGTGTGTGCGTATGTGTCTCTCTAGGTTGACATTTCCGTCACCAGCTCAGTGATCTCAGTTTTCAGCCAAACAGGTGTCTCAAAAGTCACACACACACACACACACACACACACACACACACACACACAGTAAGTCCAGCCATCTCAAAAGTCACGCAGCGTTTGTGTAACCCCCCCCCCCCCCCCCAATTCCAAGCACACACACCTGACCCACAGTTAGCCCAGCCACCGTCTCCAGTTCCTCATGTGACACACACACACACACACACACACACACACACACACACACACACACACACACACACACACACACACACACACACACACACACACACACACACACACACACACACACACACACACACACACACACACACACACACACACACACACACACAAGGAGATTGAATGGCATATAGCAGTGTTTTTCTTTTTTAAGTTCAGTCAATCAAAAACAAAAACGGCCAAACATTGGCTCCATACAAAAAACCTATCGTTGTTGCTGTTGGGCAGAAACCTTGTATCTCCATATTTAAATTTCAATGAATGGCCTACTTTGTAATACAATAGTGTTTGTTAGTGTGTGCGTGTTACATAAATATTTAACCAAAGAAAAAGTATTAACAAGAGCTTGTGACAAGGTTTTCAAAAAAAAGTGATGATATTCAAAAACAGCAACACTAGCCGATCTACAAGCTACAGGGCATTGCCATTCATTTATGAAGAAAAAAATATATACATAAAAAAACATGAACATTTATGTATGTAGTTACGAGGTTTCTGCGCGACAGCGTTGTAATAATACTTAAGAGCACATGAGAACGTACAACAACAGTTGGGTTCCCTTGGTCTCTGAAGGATGATCGCCTCAGCGCAGACTGTACACCCAAAAGGTCAGAGGTCGTCAGTCCATGTAATCAAAGTCCTCGGGGATCCCGAAGGCCTTGTCCAGGCGGCTGTCATCGAAGGAGAACTTCCTCTTGGCCCACGACTTGATGGCAAACACGTTGTCTTGGAAGAGAAAGGACAAAACAGAATAGAAGGTTTATGAGGTTTAACTGATCATAGCCTACTTGGGGGATCGGATTACATTTATAATAACCAGTGAGGAACAAAGTACTCAATCCCAGAGTTCTGGGCCGGGCCGAGCCTTGGGCTCAATGGGAAAGAAATAAGGTTTTTTGTTTTGTTTTTTATTATAATAAAAATTAAGTCTGTTTGTGTATGAAGATGGCGATGACTGGCGTTTATTTTTTTATTCTGTGATCGAACCCAGCCCTACCCGTCCCAACCCAACGTTTTCGTGCCAGGCTGGGCATAAAAAGATATGCCAATTAGTTGGGCCGGGATGAGCCTCGGGCCTGCCCAGTTAGGGCCCAGTTAGGGCCCAGTTAGAGCCGGGCATTCATTTCGGCCCGTTGAGAACCTCTGGTGGAAATATTACTCAACATTACAAGTGAAAGTTGCTCAGTCACATTTGTACTTGACTTAACTGTGTGTGTGTGTGTGTGTGTGTGTGTGTGTAACCCTACGGTTGACAAACGGCAGCTAACAAAAGCCCTGCAGGCCTCCATGTTACCATGCCAACCAACAGGTCATCTCCACACAGTGACCCCGCAGGTCATTTAGGACACACACACACACACACACACACACACACACACACACACACACACACACACACACACACACACACACACACACACACACACACACACACACACACACACACACACACACACACACACACACACACACACACACACACACACACACACACACACACAACTGTGAGCTGTAACAGTACAAGGGGCTTATACAGTATAGAGCTGTACGTTCCTGAGTTAGGGTTGTAGGTCAGAAGGCTATTGAGAGAGAGAGTTATGACACTCTCACAGAGAACTTGTAAATCAATTATATTAACACAATTATAATGGGGGTCTTATATAATGGGGGGAGAGGTCGTCTGCTATCAGAAGGTCAACTGTTCACCCTTGGGGGGGTTCCAGGGGGTCCCCAGCAAAAGTATTTAATACAGCATCACAATCATTTTAACAACTTTATCCATTTATATATTGGCTTTTGTGACGCGCTGTGAACTTGTTACATCTGCTATTTTTTAAATTCTTTGAAAAAATATCGAAACGGTTTGGACATTTTCAATAATAACTTTTTTCTTAAATTTGAGCTATTTAGGATGGGTAAATGCAGAGCACACCTTTGACATTTCACATAATGTGCAAATGTACAGTGGCAAGAAAGTACCCCAAGGGGGTAGGGAACAAATTACTGATTGAATCAATATACAATCATATATGGCCAAAACTGACTTGAAATGTATTTGGAATTTGCTTTGGTGGCTACAAAGGTTAAGCTTAGGTATACTGTATCATAATTATGTTAAGATTAAGATTAGGGTAAGAGATCGGTGAATGAATGTGGCAATGTGTGTGTGTGTGTGTGTGTGTGTGTGTGTGTGTGAGTGTGTGCGCAAGTTTGTGTGTGTGTGTGTGTGTGTGTGTGTGTGTGTGCATGTGTGATGTTACATTGGATGAGTATTTAGGGGAGTTGACTCACCTGTCCACCTGGTCACTGCGTCTTTCGCCACCATGTTGGACTTCTCTGTAAGACATGATGAGGTTTATCAGTGGCTTGTATTATTTTATTGTTAACAATGTAAAGGTCTTTACACACCAGGAGTAACAAATAAACAATACAAAACAAAACAATGAAAACATATGTCTCTTCCATACAGGTTGACTACAGATGCAAATTAGCTCTGGTGCATTGCCCCTTTGTCACATTTAATATACAAATAAATTATTCAAATTTTACATTAAAATCTAATCAAGTGAAATCAAATGGTGTGGTTTTATCACTGCTTAATATTCAAGACCGCAAATGTGACAAAAAACATATAATACAAATAGTCAAATACAGTTAGTTACATCCAGTGGCATTAAGAGTGCCTTTAATAGTTTTCTGAATGACAATTTGTTTAGTGTGTGTTATGTGAGATGGTTAGTGAGTTCCAGGTCATTATTGAATGGATAGCTAACTGTACTTATGACTCATAAGTATATGAGGTTTGTTTCGGAGCTGTCATTCCTAGCATAATAATGTCTATAATCTATGCAAATAAGGCAAGTCAAATATGATTTGAAGATATATTTTCACCATACAGTGTGCCTGAACATTAGCAACAGAGGCACAGTGTTTTACATGTTATGCAAAAGTTGCAAATTCAAAATTCAAATGACAGAAGATCTAAGTACAACACTATAACAACAAGTCAGGACAGGAGGTGAGTTTTTTGTGATGTCACTGAGATGTACTTCATAATGTTACTGATCACATGACCCCACATTTCCACAACTCTAAGGTATATTAATGACATAGTAAAATGTTGAAAATGAGTGGTATTCCCCTCTAAGTGGTTAATCAGACTAATCGATTTAGTCTACGTGTTGATATATAAGGCATAAAAGTATGTAGAACCTGATTAATCCACTAGCCTAGTCTACATGAGCAAGATTAAGTGGGTTATTGTTCCTAAATATCGTTTCCGATATATTATTATTAATATATGTTTTTCAATAAATTGCCCAAGCCCTAAGACACATGATGGGTGTGATTGCATTTGGTATGGGTAGCATATTGTTGATACATTTTGTCGGTTTGCGTTGTAATTCTAACCCAATATCAGACACTGTAGAGTGAAGACATTACATTACAAACAACATGAACATCCCCTGTTCTAGCCTCACTTCATTGGCTCTCTGTCAATTTTAGAATTAATTTTAAGGTTCTTTTATTTGCTTTCAAATCTTTAAATGGGCTAGCTCCGGTGTACCTCACTGAGCTCCTGGCCTTATATCCCACCCAGGGCTCTCAGGTCGGCTGACCAGTCACTATTAACTGTCCTTACAACCAACAAAAGGACTAGTGGTGTCCGTTCTTTTGCTGCAGCCATCCCTGAACTCTGGAACAACCTACCTCTCCCCATCTGATCTGCCCAGTCCATTGAGGTTTTCAAATCTCTACTGAAAACAAAAAACAAACAAAAATACATCGCATGGATGCACCTGGGACGTATCCTCAGTGATGTATCCCACGGTCATCTGGGTTTCGGGTCTCGCAACATCATACACCTCACTCAGGTGACACAGCCGGGGTGATCAAGTCCCGACTTACGTCCCAGTAGCTACCCTCGATCAGTCCCATTAGGTAAAAACCAGGGCCACACAATCCGTTCCTCCTGAACTACTCTGCCGGGACTGGGAGGTACCATTCTGGCGCGTGGAAGGACTAGGCTCTGTGGGTTGACTCCTGTCCGGGCCCCTCCTACGTCTCACCAGGTCCACTCCTGCTCTCACCAGGTCCAGCCCCTGTGCATTGCACCAGACTCTCAGCACCAGGCACTTTTTTTAATTTTTTTTATTCAGGAATGGTGGATTTTTGAGCCGCAATGGTTCCGCAGGCTCCGCTTGAGGCTTGAATGGCCTTCCTAAAGGCCTCACCGTGGGTTTGTTGGGCTTCTTCCTCACGGAAGACACAGGCTGCGGCGCCAACCCATACTGCTCCCGGGTGCCGTCTACATTCCGGCTGCCACCCGTCCCTCCGGTGGAGAGCCCTTTTCTCTTTGACATTGAATTGCACCTGATCATCTTATTTTAATGATGTCCTTATTTGCTTGTGTTTGTAATGATGTTCTTTTTGTCTGTGCGCAGAAGGGCGCTGGTGATGCTATGCTGGTTTCAGCCTGTACAGCACTTTGGTAAGCTTCTGTCGTTTTAAATGTGCTATATAAATAAAGTTTGATTTGATTTGATTACAATGTATATTCATATTTTCAGAATTTAGTTAAAGCAGAGCCTATAGTTTGAGTAACAGCCATCTGTTCCATTTAATACCATGTTCATATACATCAGGTGGCTAGTGAAGGTGTCCAATAGTTCAAGATATAAAGTCAAGTCAAGAACATTTTGACATACGCAAGTAAAAGTGCAGTATTTGATTAAAAGTACAAATCTACTTCCCACCACTGAATGTTACAGAGTTATAAAACAGAGGTCTGGTTCTGAGTGGAGCCAGAAGGACAGACAGGCCAAAGCATGAATCAATCTGATGCAGCAAGTTTGAAAAAGACAAACGGACTCTGTTTTTTGACAGCGGAAATTGTAATCTGATGCTACGATAAACAGACAGGTACACAAAACAATGAAGGAACAATAACAAACAAGCCAGTAAAATTGCGTTGATGGACAATGTGTTTTAGTAAAATATTTACCCTGCCATCTCTGTTTTGGGCACACTTTAAAAAAAAATCTGAAAAATTTAAAAAATAGTTAAAAAGGCCAGATTGAAGTGTCTCTGTAGATTGTATAAATATTGAAGCAATGAAATGTATTAAGAGGAACTTCATCTGGCCTTAATGTGAAATATTAATACAAATGTTAAATAATACATGAAATTGGAAATTCCTGCCTTCTGCTTTCTTATATTCTCTGTCGGGTGGAAACTGTTACCTCATATGTCCAAAACTGTAAAAAAGTAACAGCAAAAGGAGCAGATCTACAAGCTCATGCATCACTTTGCAGCAGCTGATTTAGAATGCATTTGTAGAATCAGCTTCAGGTCTGGGTTAGGAAGTTACCCGAGAACCAAGATTCATAATTTGAGAAGAGAATAGACTGATTGTGTGATTTGACTGATTGGCTTGTGACTGATTCGAAACTAGATAAAGTGCCCCTCGGGCACAGGTCTCCACCAGGGCAGGTCTAGTTGTGGCCTCCTGGTGGCGCTATAATAGGCCATTGTGAAAGGGGTGCCATTTCTTCTTACGCCATGGATGGCAATTGAATGATTTGAGGCATTTTGTTGCAAAAATCCACCTGTTGGTGGCGCTATAATAGGCCAATGTGAAGGGTGGGATATATTCCTCAGCCTAGTAGGAAAGTCTGTGAAAGATTTCACGTAAATTGCACACTGCGTTCATGATTTGATGCTTTTTGTTACAAACGGGCCAATCCTGCAAAATTTGAAAGCCAATGTTAGCCAATTAGGTTGGAATATGAAATATGGGACGATTTGTGAGATGTTTGGACAGAATCTGGAGGAGTAATATCCAAAAATGTGTTTTTCAAAAGTCGGCCTCCTGGTGGCGCTATAACGGGCCGTTCTGGAAAACAGAGGTTCATCGTTGGCATCCAGGGAGTGTGTGTGCAAAATTTCGCACAGACTGGGTTAACGGTGCCGGAGACTAGCTGGTAACAGACGGACGGACACTCTCTCTCTCACTCACTCACTCACTCACTCACTCACTCACTCACTCACTCACTCACTCACTCACTCACTCACTCACTCACTCACACTCACACACACACACACACACACACACACACACACACACACAACATACTCTCTCCCCATGCCTTCGGCCTGGTGGAGACAATCATTTGCTTCAAATAAGCCCTTTTGGGGTCGTAGATGCCAACATTACCGTTTTTATGCGAGAACTTTAACTCAGATTAAGCCAACAGAAAGCCAACACGGATTCGGTGGCTATTGTCACACTGAACTGGGTCACATTTGAGAGAGTTATCTTCTTCATAAATGTGTATTTCATCAGTAAAAGACCTGCAACCCTGCAAAGTCTAAATTCAACCATATTTCAACATTACATTTTGATTTCACGGCAGGAAAAGACTAGCTTGTTTTGGAATCAAACGGCTGAAAATGAAACCCAAGAGTATAGCTGAACAGCTGTTGAAGTGATCAGCTTGGACCCTGAGCACTGAAAAACCTCAGTGTTCGTTTAACCCCCAGGGCACACCAATGAACCCATAAGGGCTATGCTTTTTGCACTCCATTAAACACAGAGGTTATTGCTGTACCCATCCACTTACAAACTCTGCCCCCAGAAGGGCTGGCCAACGTTGAAGTGCTCAGCCCTACTGGTCAGAGCTGGGACTGCAGCTCTGCAGAAACCCCGTACAGCTGGCGTTTAACATTGAGCACTTCCGCATTTTGGACACCAAATGTTGGTGTCCAAATCGAAAAAATGCGGAAGTAGACCGTTCTTCCGGGTGCTTCAAAACGCCACTGAGCAACTTCCATCGAAAATAATAGCAGGGGGCGGGGCAGTCGCCCTCTATCCATTATAACTCTATGGGGCCACACTTCAAAATCTGTGTTGGCAACCCACCCATAAGTAGAACTAACGTAGTATAATTTACATTGCTCTGTATCAAAATGAAAACTACTTTTACAACATAAAACGACCATTTAACCTGTGAAGACCAGGAAAAGTCCTGACAATGTCTATTTCTACTAATTCTGTAGAAATAATTCTGTGAAATGTCCGTCCACAATATGATACGGGAGAGTCACTGGTCAAAATGAACCATTACAAATTATAATAAAAATAATATATAAGTGTATATTTATATAAAATCTGATCTGAAATATTGCCACAAATATTCAGCAATTCGAATTTTCATTGGCACATTACAATAAATAATTACCTCAGTTAACCACTTAAACAAAGCGTATAATTACGCTTTAACAACTCTAATTACTCACTGATCTCCTCCACCACCTCAGGGTCACACTCTTTGTATTTCTCCAACTCGGTCTTCAACTGAGCTTGTTCTTCTCTGAGAGCCTGCAACTCCTTCTGTAGATGCTCCCGCTCAGCCTACACTCACACACATACAGAAAGACACACGCACACCATGTGAAAGAAGTTAGTGCCTTTAAAATATGAACTGTAATGAATCTCTTCAGCCTCACAATAAACACGTATGAATCCTCACTTCCTCACAGATTTTCAATTCCAGTCAGATACAGTTGGAGGCCATCGATATTGTCCTTTTCTTTTTGCTGAGGTTTGCGTGATCTGCGCAAAACCCCTTTTGGTGTTTTAAACATTATGTTATAATTTAGCTATTGAAAAATAGCAGATCTACAAGCTCATAGCGCGCCACCGAGTGGCGCGCTACGAGCTTGTAGATCTGCTATTTTTGAAAAGTCGTGAAAATATTTATTTCAGAAAACTGGAGGATTTAGAAGGATTTTTTTAAATTTTGAGGTCAGGCCTAAATGGGTCAAATGATAAGGGACAATATCGGTGGCACCCAACTGTATTTCCTCTCCCTACATGTGTGTGCGTTCTTACGGTGTCTTGGCGTCCTGTCTTGGCCTTCTCCACAGCTTGTTGCAGAACAGTTTTCTTCTGCTTGGTGTCAGAGTGCTGCAGAATGACAGAGTCATGATTAACCCATGAAGCTTCAATCACGTGTCCAGTCCCTATGCATTAGCCTGGCTAATAAGCCAGACCGAATCAGCCGTTGCCAAAAAAAAAATTGCCTGCCGGCGGATTACGGTCTGGAGAGGCTCAATTGTACGCCCATTTCCTACACCAGAGAACTGGTGTGGCCAATCGGGACACGGTATACAATATGGGCGGGCTTTGGTACAGTGACGTTCAATGCTTGAGACCTTTGACTGACAGTAGCTCTGACCAATTGCGTCAAAGAGAAAATGTTTGAACCCGCCCCCGGGAAACAAGATCCATACACAGCATCTCCAGACTCAAATACCACACGACAGTGTGATTTGAGTCTGGCTTATTAGCCAGGCTACCTATGCATGGGCATGTCATTGTATAGGCAAACGTTTTTCCAATTTCTGTCTCTTTACAACTTTTTTTTTATTTTGCTAACCAAAAATAGCAAAAATAGCAGATCTACAAGCTGACAATGTGTTATAGCTATTTTTTACATCTGTAAAAACACTGTAATACGACGTATGTCATGAAAACCAAAATAATTAATTATGTAGAACGCTGCAGCACGCCTGGTCTTCAACCAGCCATATCTTGGTCACTCGTTCTCGTGTTTTTGTGAATTGGGTTTGTTTTCTTGATCACAATGTTAAGAATGTCATTTAGAATAGCATGTTATCCAGACAGAAACTATAGGATATCCACATTGTTTATGTGGATATCCTATGGTTTCAATGACACTAGGTTCTTGGTTGATCCTAGATCTCTCTGCATTCTATGCAAGTGATTATTTATTGTAAGTCGCTCTAAATAAGAGCATTTGCTAAATGTCTAAATTGTATTTTAGTCACCTAATATAATTCCTGTCCTCAAAATTCAAGTTAACATAGTTTAACTCCTTAAACACCTTGAGTAGTAGAATCTCCAAACCCTACCCCTCCTTTCTCTGTAAATAATACCTTTTTTTTTTTACCAATATGTATTGTATTTGCATTGTATATATTGATGTATTACATCTTACTGATGAATTAAGTACAATGGCCCACAATGGAAACAAGCTCTTTGAACATAACCTTTGACAGTACTAGCTGTTAATAATCGTGTAAATAAAGTATTCAATCAAAGCAAAGACCTGTTTTTGCAGCTCTTCCAGCTTGCGTTTGCGCGCATGCAGCGCCTTACTGGGGAAGGCCCAGTAGTAGTTGGACGTCCCCACTCTCTCACAGTCCACCATGTTGTCATCCACCAGGCTCTGGAGAACATCCTTCACTGACATGGGAGCTGGGAGACACAACCATCAAGTTTACACGCACGCACACACACAGAGGCCAATGGCAGCCTACATTAGCCATTGGTTTATTGTCTCTGTCGGGTGGAAATCTCATACAGTATGTCCAAAACTGTAACTTTTCAGGATTCAAATTCCAAAGTAGCAAAAGTAGCTGATCGACAACCCCAAACGTTTTGAGCTTGCAGATCTGCTACTTTTGATGCTTTTGTGTGATGCTGTAGTATCAAGCAGGGCATTGATTTATGTTTAAGTGGAATGGAAATAAGGTTTTAAGAGGAGTTCTCGATTCTTTGATTAAGTCAAAACCAGTACTCAACAGAATACATCATCTGAGAGGAAATAATTGACAGAACATTCATTGCATGTTTTATGTATGTCCTGTTTTCCAGTGAGCTTCACCGAGTTCCAGAGAGGCTGTGTCTGGTATCAGACCCCAGGGGACCAGTCCCTAAGTGGGTGTACAATACAACATGCTTACAGTAGCACCATCTGTTGGGAGGAGAGGGATTACATCTGACCGGAGATTTGTTTCATTCATTGCTTTTCTACTTGTCACGGTCAAGAAACCCCACAAATTGATGTGTATTCGGCTGCGGACCGTCATATGAAAATATTTGGTGGCCAGGGAGGAACCCCCATAAGAGAGGATGTGTCAACATTTGTCGAAGATAATAATAACCAATCTACAAGCTAGATTGGCTATTTAAGTAGCTGAAAAATGCCCCCCTAAGAATTCATCAAATTATTGGTTTAGGAATGCGACAAAAACAAGACACTTCACCTCAAACTACTGTAGATAAAAAATTAAAAAACTCCCTGGATCTGGACCTCCTCTGAAAATCCATGTTTGTACCCAAGCCAAGATGAATCACCTCGAAAACATTGTGCCCAAAAATGGAGCCGCTAACATCTGTGCAAAGCCTGTGATCCTGTGATCCCATCAGCGTACAGTCGTACACTGACCATTAGTTGCTGAAGGGTGGAAAACTCTTATCTCCATATTCTAACTTTTTGTTTTTTCGGCCTACTTGATCACATTACAATGTTACATGAAAGCATCAAAAGTAGCAGATCTACCAGATTGAAACGCAGAGCGAAGCGATAATCTTTGAGCTTGCAGATCTGCTACATTTTCATTTGAATCCTAAAAAGTAAAAATGTTTGGACTTACAGTATGAGTTTTCAGAAGTATTATTGGAATAGCCGAGGTATGACATAGGCCTAATTGGTTAATGCATGTTTTGTAGCATGCAAAGAAACGTCAAATAATTGTAGTGGAGTAAAAAGAAAGCGAGTACAATATGTATGCATGTTATGAGATGAGATGTTGAAAAATGGAAATACTCATAGTAAATGAAATGGTACCTCACAATAGTGCATACCGTCAGAACATTACTTGAGAAAATGTACTTAGTTTCTTTCCTCCTGTGCTGGTTATGTATTCACTATTTATCGGAACATTTGGATCATGTTGTATCAGAGAAATGACTAAAGACTAAAATACAAAAACAAAGCAAGAAATCTTTGCCTCTCTCTCTCACTTTCCCTCTCTCTGTCTGTCTCTATCCCTCTCTCTCTCTCTCCACCCGCCCACCCCCTCAGTCCTGCTATACACAGCCCAGATCAGTGGGAGTGGGGGTACTGTGGTCTCACTAACTACATCATCACGTTCCAGTCGAGGGCTTTAAACATCAATGCTGTCCAACAGAAACCTTGTATCTCCAAAACAAATGATACTTTTCAGAACTTGGGAAAAAGATTGTGTGTTCCAAAGGATCTAATGTATGGCTCTTGTTAATACCTTGTTATTGGTTAGAAATGTATATATAATATATTTAAAAAAATACTAATAATAGAAAACAGCCGATCTACAAGCCCACAACGGGTCACATCTCGGCTATTTTCGCAACTTTTGCACGACACTCTCAACGAAGTAGGGCAGTGGTTCTCAAAGTGGGCTCTGGGCGGGGACCCCCAGGGGTCCTTGGGGGGGTTCCAGGAAGTCCCCAAGGACCCAGGAAGTCCCCAGCAAAATGTGTTAATACAGCATCACACTCATTTTAACCGCTTTATCCATTTATATATGTTGACTATTCAAAAATAACAGTATATCTGTTATTTTTCAACATTTTTGAAAAGTCTCGAAACTGTTTTGGAAGATTGTGAATAATTGGTTTCCAACACAAATCTTCTTTTCTGGTTGTCCCTGGCACAAAACACTTTCAGGTGTGTGTGTGTGTGTGTGTGGGGGGGGTTATCCGAAGCCAAATACATATACATTTTACGGGTCCTTGGCACGGAAACGTTTGAGAACCAGTGAAGTACGGCAATAATTTATAAAAAAAAAATATAAAGTAGTTGAAAAGTTGAAAGATGGAGATACGAGGTTTCCCCCCAGCAACAGTGAGGAACATGTGTTTTTAATAAGAGGCACACGGAGGACGGAGCGCACACACACACACACACACACACACACACACACACACACACACACACACACACACACACACACACACACACACACACACACACACACACACACACACACACACACACACACACACACACACACACACACACACACACACACAGCAGCCGTTGTGCTGGTATTGGTGGTGGGGGCCCGGGGGTCTCGCTCCTCCTCTGTGGTACAGCATGTTTTTGTGTGGAGCTTTCCTTCGTTAAAATGTATGTGAGCGTCCATTGTGCATAATGGCGGCAAATATTTAGTATTTACCATCATTTAATGCAGCAAGTTGTTGTTCTCAAAGTTGTGGTCCGGGCCAGGGACCCCCAGGGGTCCTTTGAGAGGGTTCCGAGGGGGGTCTCCCCCCAAAGAAATGTAATAATATGCCAGCAATCAAAATAAGTTTAATCACTTTAACTCTCGTTTGTACTTCAGCTATTCAACAATAGCTGATCTGCAAGCTCACAACGCGTCGAATCGCGATGCGTTCGACGCGTTGATAGAGCTTGATAGTGACGACCATGCAGACTTTATGCAAAGGTTATAATGTCATTTAGATAGCATGTTATTTAGACAGATGCTAGGTTAATTTGTTTGACTGGTATTTAATGTACAGAATGTCATTTAGATATATCGCTAGCTTCTTGGTTTACCTATTCTAGTTTCTTGAGGCAACAATTTACAAATTAGGCATTTTGCAGACGCTCTTAATCCAGAGCGATTTACAGTAAGCAAGAACAAAACATGGTAATACATCAAATGAGGCACTACACTGTGGGCTCCATTTTCGTCACCGCTAAACCCCTTATCCCTAAACTTCTTTGCCTTTTTTTACTATTTTGCTAAACATTTTTGAATAGTTAAAATGGCCAGTCGACAAGCTCACAACGTGTCAATGTAGATCGGCTAGTTGAACTATTCAAAAATGTTTGGCAAAATAGTAAAAAAGGCAAATAAGTTTAGGGATTAAGGGTTTAGCGCTGACGAAAATGGAGCCCTGTATCTCTACAGTCTATGTATGTGTTTATCTTGCTTACTTTAAATATATATATATTTTTAATAATTTCAAAAACCTTTACACACGTTCTCATATGGGTGTCCCTGACAGAAAATCTTTTCAGATGGGGGTCCGCAGCCAAATACATTTTGAGGTCCTTGACAGGTACACCATGTTTTTGTGTGGATATTTCCTTCAGCAGTTCTCAAACATGAATTTTGTCTGTGACAAAAAAAAGTCTGTTCAAGCTTACATTTGTTCAAGCTGATTTTCTAATAATAGCAGATCTACAAGCTCGCAATGCATCGCAATGCCAAGCTTCTTGGCTAATTTCCCCCCCCAGACTTTGGAAGATGGGGTTCAAGCGGTTCAATATGATCACGAATTATAAATTCAACTGAATGAGTTTCCGGTTTCTTTCTACTAAATAAATATGCACATCATGTCTAACCTCATGAGCATACTTGCCTATGTGTACCTGCCAATGTGTTACCACTTTTTGTAACTTTTTTAACCTCTTGTAGTACAGTAACTTTTATAGTAAAACTATAAAAAGATGGAGCTTTGTACAAAAACTAATTTCATCCACTATTTTACACCTGTAAATCTGTCAGACTCACAGACCCAAACATCCCCCAGCAAGGCCAGCATATTGAGATAAAGTCTGCAGGAAAGACCATGTTCACTCTAAAACAAAGGAACCAGTTGGTGCTTGGCCCAGGTTACGTACTGTAGCAACGTTGCAGACGTGTCCCCATAATGGTTCTAACAGCAGCACACGTACAGGGAAAATGGAGCAGAACTCCTGGACGCTAGTAGATATGGCAAATATTAAGTACTGTACTGAGAATTAACCCAGTAATGTGTGTACCATGTACTGTAACAGTACGATGTCACAAGTTTGATCCTTACTCAAGATCTCTCTGTGTGTGTGTGTGTGTGTGTGTGTGCGTGCGTGCGTGCGTGCGTGCGTGCGTGCGTGCGTGCGTGCGTGCGTGCGTGCGTGCGTGCGTGCGTGCGTGCGTGCGTGCGTGCGTGCGTGCATGCGTGCGTGCGTGCGTGCAATCGGTTCTACAGAATCAATACTCACTTATTCCTTTTGACTTGGGGGCAATTTTCTCAATGTCCTTCAGCTGGAATACATCCTTCTACAGAGGATGGAAGGAAAGGTGAAGGAAGGAAGGAAGAAAGGATGGAAGGAAGGAAGGAATAATTGACTAATAGTGGGTTGGATAAGGGGTTCGAAATCGATAAAAAATGTATTGTCGTCATCCCTACTATGTTAACCCATTAAGACCTGAGTCCGATAAAAAGTCTTCTAAATCCCAACAGTTTTGAAAAACGTATGTTGCTATATGGTGCTCAAACTTTTTCATGTCAAGGAACCGCGGACCAGGGACCCCCAGAAGCAAAAATCAGATTTCAAAATGTTCGCAAAAATATATACATTCAAGATTTGCACAGTTTCACGATTTTTGATAAATATATAAATAAATAAATATTTGTAAATAGTATATATTATATATGTATAAATTATGGCTAAAATAAAAAATTACACAGATGCTTTTCCAGTTTTAAATGGGTTAAAACACACCGTCTCAAAGAAGATCTCCATCATTCGACTCCTCTTCTCCTCCAGACTCAGTCCTTTCTTCTTCGACTAGAAAACACACACACACACACACACACACACACACACACACACACACACACACACACACACACACACACACACACACACACACACACACACACACACACACACACTTTACAACATGAGCTCTCAAATTCTCATCATCATCATCATTTTTCGAGATCATGGATTCCACAATGCTACGCCAGACTTCCCGGTCCTTCATTGCCACCCCCAGTTCCGAATTCTAGATTAGAAGATATGGGGAGTTAAAATACTTTCTTCATTGATCTGAATAGAGGGTATGCGTGACATCATTGTACCCGTAAGTTATGCGGGAACGGCGACTGAGTGGCAAAAAACAACTTTCTGACCTTGACCAGCGACAGCCCATACATCCAAACAGAAACGTCCTATCTGATTGCATTAAACAACGTTAAACTCACTTTGCCACTCACTTTATGCATGCGCATACCCTCTATCAACTGATGTCTTTATTGATTGTGAAATAAACACAATAACATACATTTAAGTGATCTAACCCACCATAATCAAAAGGATCCATGGCGGTTGCTAGTATGCGGTGTGTGTGAGGTCAGGTAGTGTGGTGCTGGTGAGTGATGCCTGCCACTCAAAGGGCTGGTGTGTATGAGGTCATGTAGTGTGGTGCTGGTGTGTATGAGGTCATGCAGTGTGGTGCTGGTGTGTATGAGGTCATGTAGTGTGGTGCTGGTGAGTATGAGGTCATGTAGTGTGGTGCTGGTGAGTATGAGGTCAAGTAGTGTGGTGCTGGTGAGTATGAGGTCATGTAGTGTGGTGCTGGTGAGTATGAGGTCATGTAGTGTGGTGCTGGTGAGTATGAGGTCATGTAGTGTGGTGCTGGTGTGTATGAGGTCATGTAGTGTGGTGCTGGTGAGTATGAGGTCATGTAGTGTGGTGCTGGTGTGTATGAGGTCATGTAGTGTGGTGCTGGTGAGTATGAGGTCATGTAGTGTGGTGCTGGTGAGTATGAGGTCATGTAGTGTGGTGCTGGTGTGTATGAGGGCATGTAGTGTGGTGCTGGTGACAGTGTGTATGAGGTCATGTAGTGTGGTGCTGCTGAGTATGAGGTCATGTAGTGTGGTGCTGGTGAGTATGAGGTCAAGTAGTGTGGTGCTGGTGAGTATGAGGTCATGTAGTGTGATGCTGGTGTGTATGAGGTCATGTAGTGTGGTGCTGGTGACAGTGTGTATGAGGTCATGTAGTGTGGTGCTGGTGACAGTGTGTATGAGGTCATGTAGTGTGGTGCTGCTGAGTATGAGGTCATGTAGTGTGGTGCTGGTGAGTATGAGGTCAAGTAGTGTGGTGCTGGTGAGTATGAGGTCATGTAGTGTGATGCTGGTGTGTATGAGGTCATGTAGTGTGGTGCTGGTGACAGTGTGTATGAGGTCATGTAGTGTGGTGCTGGTGACAGTGTGTATGAGGTCATGTAGTGTGGTGCTGGTGACAGTGTGTATGAGGTCATGTAGTGTGGTGCTGGTGACAGTGTGTATGAGGTCATGTAGTGTGGTGCTGGTGAGTCAGTGATGCCTGCCACTCAAAGGGCTGAGGGGATACTGTAGGATGATAGGATAGTGTACAGACTGCAATATCAATACAAAAGCAGCCAAGAAAAAATACCTAGGGCCTAGGCTATACCTATATATAGCTCAGTCCAAATACACTATTTTAAACAAAGAACACAGAAAAGATCATATGAAGCAGTGCCAGTGAGACAAATGATGCATGTGTGTAGGCCTACATACAATTCATTATATATCACTTTAGGATAGAGTAGACAGTATGCTATAGAACTAAAATATGGACTTAATAGACATGGGTATAATAGACATCTATAGATAGATGGATATTATTATATTATTATGTATCTATGAACTAAATATGATCTCTAAACATGATATTGCATTAGAATAAATGCTGCTACATGGCAGTTTAGCTGAACCTGATCATTGTTAGCCTAATTCTTTACACGTACATAATGTTTTACATTTAAAGCAGGTTCGCTGTTGACAGTTGCACTGAAAGGAACCTCCTCTCATTCCCTTCGCTCTCAACGAATTAACAACGCCTGGCCCATATTGTACACGAAGTAATGGGAGCTATTATTGCCTTTTATTTGTTCTCACTGCACTTACCATTATTACGGTACTATACGTTGTCCTCTCAAACTATGCCACCAATGTTCAGACTTATTCAGCAGTTATTAAACAGTGACTGTCAACTATATTATTGTAATAGTTCTATGCTGTCAGTGTCAACAGTGTTTACATTATTATTTTCATGTTCAGATTCAGAATCATCACAGGAAACGGATGGTGACTGAATTTCCCGCGGAGCACTTAGCAGTGTTTCCGTCAAAGATGGTGGAGACGTTAAAGGATAATCAACTGTCAAAGACATTCTCTTGTCTTGGTAGTTAGTTGGTACACAAATAAGCAGTTAGTGGTGGAAGAAACTAAACTAAAGTACTCAAATGTTTTACTTAAATTAGTCTGTGGTTGATACCCCAAATCCACAACAATGTCACTACACTGAGACCTGGCTACCTCACATTGATTAATCTGTGCACCATCTTTGATGTGACTCATTTTCACGATGCTCTGATGCCCCCTGCTGTCTGCTGTTAGAAACTGCATCTAATACTTTATGATATCCAGAGAGAAAGAGGGAAAGTCTGTGTTCCCACTAGTGGTGATGTTGGAATTAGACTCCAGTTAAGTTCTGTAATACTGTGGCCTATTCATAAAATCGTTCAGTACATGACAATATAAGTATATAACCATGTCACAGCAAAGCATATAAATCAGTGGTTTTCAAACCTTTCATGTCAAGTAGGCTACCTCCAAAATAATATGTAGGCCTATAGAGGGTATGCGCATGCATACAGTGAATGGCAGATCGAGTGGCAAATCGAGTGGCAAAGTGAGTGACAAAGTGAGTTTAATGTTGATTAAAGTCATTTAATGTAATCAAATGACTTTTCTGTTTGGATGTATGGGCTGTCAAGGCCAGAAAGAAGTTTTTTGCCACTCAGTAGGCATTTCCACATAACTTCCTGGTATGATGATGAATGTCACGCGCATACCCTCTATTGGACCCCCAGGGGTGACCCTCAAGGATCCCTGGGGGGGTCCCCGGACCCCACTTTGAGGACTGCTGACATACAGCACAATATAGGCTACCGGTATACATGGTACTGTAGGCCTACAGTGAGTACACTGTAATGTATGCAGCTGGGTATTTCCTTCACTTCAACCTGAGGTTATTGATGATAGACACTTTTATGATAAACACTTAAAAGATCATTAATGGAAAAGTCAAAACAAAAGTTTCAGTCGCCTTTATAGCCTACTGTAGGCCGACTGAAACGATGTTATGATGACATTCATGTTGTTATCAGTTCCAAAACTGCAGTGTCGTTTATAAAGCGTGTGAGAAGTAGCATTTTTGTTTCAGTCAGGATAGCAGCACAAACACAGTAGTATTTCCTATGGGCACTTTAATTCCATTTGGCATCACAGATATTAACATGACACAGGAAATCAGGAAAACATGACACAGGAAAACAGCAGAAATGTGATAGAAATGTGAACACAGTGGACGACTGGATTCATAAGGAAACGGTGTAACAACACAAACAAATCAAACAAATGAAGGTCAATGTCAATGATTAGAAAAGAAGAAACTCGACTGTTCAACTAATTATTGTCAGGCAGAAACCCTGTATCTCCATTTTTCAGATTTTTAGGTTTTTTCATAAACTACTTTGTCATACACGGTGTGACACAAAAGTAGCAAAAAGTTGCGAGCTTGTAGATCAGTATTGTTTTGTTTTTTTACATTTTACATTTTCTTTCTAAAGTTAAGTTGAATTAGAGTGAGAGAGGTTACGTCTGTGGGTTTTTAAAAATATTCAAAAACTAAAAGTGAGAGCTTGTGACTTACAATAATAACTACATTAGATCCACGGGAACAAATGTTATTATTTTTCGTGAAAAGTCACAGTTTTGGACATACAAGGTTTCCAGCTTGACGCTATTTAACTACATCTGTTAGCAAACTACTGTAACAAAACATGACCTCAGTGTTCAGCTGGAGATAATATTCTAGTTCACTATTTGAATTTGTTCCGTTGAGGGGCCTTCAAAAAACATTTCAGGCCAAGGATCCCTCATAGCCGTGAGTGAACGATTAAGCAGGGACCCCTGCTACATTATTGTATAAAAAATAATTAT